>NC_088411.1:35026650-35209150 GCF_034236695.1 Oncorhynchus nerka
GGAGGTCATAGCTGATATGTTTGTACCCGTTCATGTTCCCAGTCACCTTGCTGTGGTTAAATGCGGTGGTTCGCACTTTCAGTTTTGTGCGAATGCTGCCATCTATCCATGTTTTTTGGTTTGGATAGGTTCTAATCCTCACAGTGAGAACAACATCCTCTATGTACTTCCTGATGAACCCAGTCTCCGGGTCAGTGTATACGTTGATACTATCCTAAGAGGCGACCCAGAACATTTCCCAGTTTGCATGATCAAAACAGTCTTGAAGCATACATTCCAATTGGTCAGACCAATGTTGATCAATTCCTTACCACAGGTGCTTCTTGTTTAAGTTTCTGCCTATAGGTGGGGAGGAGCAGAATGGAGGCATCTTATTTGCCATCCTTGAAGGGAAAGTAGCAATGATCCAGAGTTTGTTATGCGGGTATAGCACAGGAGATGTGTTGATAGAATTCTGGTAGCGTTTTCATCAGATTCCCTTTACTAAAGTCCCGAGCTATAATAAATGTGGGCTCCGGATATGCGGTTTTCAGTTTGTACATACTGTGGTCCAGTGTAGTTCGTTGACCCATAAATGGTTCTACCTGGAACCAAAAAAGGTTATCCTATGGGGACAGCTGAAGAACCCTTTTGGAAGCCTTTTTTCTAAGAGTGTAGACTTGTCTTCTTTCCTGCTGTACATTGTCTCCTCTCGCACTGCTGCAATGTCTGTCCCACATGATGTTATGTTATTTGCTGGAGAGCAAAGTCTGCTTTTTTTTTCATTACTGTGTAAAGGATCATAAAACAAATGCAAAGGCTGAGACTGAAGGACTTTATGATTCTCAACTTACATTTTAGTGAAACATAAGTACACATTAATTTATTACATTGGTACTACAAAGTTATTTTTCTTTATGACCCCTCAACTGAAGGAGAATTTTCAGATTAATAGCAAATAATCCTCCTATCCAAAGCCTATATATTACCATCACAAGGGAAATAGGCCTAAATCTAATAGAGGAAATCCACTTTGGTGGTATGATATTGTTTAATGCAATTACCATCATACTTGAAAACAAAGCATAATTGGTTTCTTTCATCAATCTATTGAGCTGCAACAGTTTAATCAGTTGGCCTTTAAAAGTGCTGTAGTTGCTGATTCTTGAATTACCCGTCTGAAATATGCACACTCCCAAAAGCCTAAAACACTGTCTGAATATTGGCTTCATCAAATCCTGTAAGGTTCTTTAATACAGGGTCAATATGATGGGCAGAGTGAATGAGCTTATGTTAACAAAGAGTAGAAGAAAACATGAAAAGAAAGTTATTTATTATCTTACAGTATGATGATGATGACTCGTTTATATTCCGCAGGGGATTAATTAGATATCACATTTAAATAACTACAGGGATATTAACGTCTTCAGATGTAGCTATTGATCATCCAGGCATATTATTGTCTCACAAAGGATTCCTTTTGTTCGTGTCTTAAAATGTTATTTTGGCGGAGGTCCTCCTGTCTGAATTTGGAGAATAAATGTGTCAATGACTCGTGAATTGTTGATTAGATTTTTCTCCAGAGTGAATTAACCCTGTTGTGTTGAACACTTTAATCTGTTGCTTTCACTTCTCAAGTCTCGCCTTTGGAGACCTTGGGTAGGTTTATTACAATGAGACTTTAAATAATTACAAGAAAAGCATTTAGCAATTTGTAAAGTCAAATAATTTCAATGTTTTTGAGGACATTTGTTCTTCTCATCTTTGGATCAGAGAAGAAGTTGTGGTGACTTAGCTAGAGAGGGTGAGTGTTTACCTACCCCTTGACACTGATGGAACATGTCAGCAAAGTGCACTGGCCCCATCCCTGTAGGCGCTATGGTGCTGCCAAAGCTTGTTTGCAGTATGATGTTCAAACCATATTTGAACAATGTTTTGAGCAGACCTCATAAGTCTCTATAAAAAAAGTCTGTGTGCATTCCCTTTGACTGTAGCCTAGTTTATCCCTGTTTTTTACTAGATGTAAAGGTTCAAGCCAAGAAAATACTTTTTAATCTGGCACTTTTTTTCTCTCTCTTTTTTTCCCTCACTAGCCAAGATAACAACCCAATGAAGCTCACAGCAGGGACTGGCAGATGACTGTTAAAGGAATAAATGGGCTTACTGTGGCGCCCCTTCTGTTCGGTGGCAGAAAAGAGAGGTTAACGGGGAGGATGGGGCGACTGAACATCTCTGAGCAACAAAATAACAGCTGAGATAACTGCTCTCACTCCTACCTTTAAGGATACTGAACGTCTATGTCACCAGTAAGGAAGTGCACTTCTTTGACCACTTACTGTAGTTTCAGTTTCAGTATCATTTTCACTTGTCTGCCAATTGTTCCCACCTGGGGGGCGAAGATTAGATCTCCGGAATGTGGATTAACTTGCATCGGTTGTTCATCACACACCCCAACTATGGGAAGTTCAACTTTCTGGACAAACTCTCTACAGTAAGTGAACCGCAGAGAGTTTGATGGTGTGTTTGGAGCTCATCTTCCTGTAAGGAGCCTCTTTTGCCCCTGCCCCACTGGGGATCATCTCATTTCTTCTCAAAGCCTCTGGAACTGTCTCTGTACCTTTCAGCTGGTGCTGATATTGGTATCCCTGACTGCTCAAGTCCTTGTTACCTCAGTAAATGAGTGGTAAAGCTGCAGTATTCAACAATGGTATTGAGCAATGACTGGGAACACCATAAATAGTGCTTTTCCCTCTTATAAACACACTCAAACTGTCCTTTACTTGGAGGGGAACTCAAATGGATGCTGGGGTTGCTGTTATCGATACACTGCAGATAGCCCAGCAAATTAAATGATCAACAGAACAAAAAACCTGGCCATTAAGCGTGTTTGCAGATGGTAAATCCCGGTCACCTGGTGTGTAGGCCTTTGTTCCTGGAGAGGAGGCACAGCTAGATTAGAAGTGCAGTATCCGTGGGAGACCGCTCTTTGCCAAGCCAGACATGATGTCAGCACGTCGCTGGCTGAGAACACTGTTAAAAATCCCTAGAGGTGGCCGCTTGGAGCACAGGACTGGAGGCTGTGTCAGGTTTGATTGGCTCTCCCCTGAAGGCGATGGTTGCATGTTACTTCAGCAGTTGCCTTTTGCACATTGAAGGGGAGTGTTCTGTTTGCCTCAGCATCGGGGGTCCATGCAACAGCACCACCCACCAACACTGTATTTAGTGTTTGTCTGTGCATGAATCTTTACTTTTTCACTCCTATGTGGCTGGGGAGATGTTTATCTTTGTTGTTTAAATTTTGAGTATCATTTAAAGTGCAGAAAAAACAGCTATAATGATTTACTGCGGACCATTAGAATCAGTATTCCTCTCAAGGTAAAAACACAATAGGATCAATAGCTGCTAGCTGTAAAGGTAAAAACACAATAGGATCAATAGCTGCTAGCTGTAAAGGTAAAAACACAATAGGATCAATAGCTGCTAGCCATAAAGGTAAAAACACAACAGGATCAATAGCTGCTAGCTGTAAAGGTAAAAACACAATAGGATCAATAGCTGCTAGCCATAAAGGTAAAAACACAATAGGATCAATAGCTGCTAGCTGTAAAGGTAAAAACAAAATAGGATCAATAGCTGCTAGCTGTAAAGGTAAAAACACAATAGGATCAATAGCTGCTAGCCATAAAGGTAAAAACACAACAGGATCAATAGCTGCTAGCCATAAAGGTAAAAACACAACAGGATCAATAGCTGCTAGCCATAAAGGTAAAAACACAACAGGATCAATAGCTGCTAGCCATAAAGGTAAAAACACAACAGGATCAATAGCTGCTAGCCATAAAGGTAAAAACACAACAGGATCAATAGCTGCTAGCCATAAAGGTAAAAACACAACAGGATCAATAGCTGCTAGCCATAAAGGTAAAAACACAACAGGATCAATAGCTGCTAGCCATACAGGTTTGGTACTCATGGTGGTTAAATGCCTCAGACTGGCTAAATGCAGTAACATCGGCTACTATAGGTTTGAGGAATGGTGAACTCATCTTATGTCCTCCTGAAACAGTCACCACAACACCACATCTTTATAAACAGGAGTGCCCTAGAGTTACAACACCACACAGGAACAGTATAAAGCATGCCCATATAATATCATTGGTCAACCGAGAATCTGAGCACAAGTAAACCCTATAAATAATCTTGCAGAGAGGAATAGTTCTTGTCATGGTGACCATATGGCCAATTAATTATGAGATGCAGAGCATGTCTTAATGAGATAAAACCTTGGCTTTTCCTTGGGATATTCAAACGCTCTAATACTTCAGATGCAACATCTCAATAGTGTTAGTTTTACTATGTCACCTTCTCTTGAACATGTTGATTCTAGTTTCCCTAGAGGATATCTAATAATTGTCTCAACTCTTCTCCTGTCATTGCGTGTGTGTGTGTTGTTTGTGTTCTGTGACTATCCCTAAACTGAAATCGTTTAGAAAATATTTGTCATCAAGATTTGCTACTCAACTTGTCAGTATTGTTCCAGGTCAGTATGGTTCCAGGTCAGTATTGTTCCAGGTCAGTATGGTTCCAGGTCAGTATGGTTCTAGGTCAGTATGGTTCCAGGTCAGTATTGTTCCAGGTCAGTATGGTTCCAGGTCAATATGGTTCCAGGTCAGTATGGTTCCAGGTCAGTATGGTTCCAGGTCAATATGGTTCCAGGTCAGTATTGTTCCAGATCTGATCCTGTAGACTGGACCTGTATGGGTGTTTTAGGGTCCCAGTCTATTCTCAACAATCCAGGACACTAAATAGGAATCCCCTAAATTCGATCCATTACTCATGTGTACTGAACTATTGGGAATGTTTGTATTTTGGCCTTTTATTCTTTCCATTTTATCAGTTTTGAAACCATGCATTGATACAGAGGAAGAAGCTTCAATCTATTTTGCCATAGCTCAAAGAACTAGAGCCATGTCACTGCTTGCTGGCATATTTCCATTAGCATGCAGGGATCAAATCCACTTGAATGGGTGAGGGGTGTGGACCATTGAAGCGCTGTTGAATCATTTAAATTGGTTTGAAATGCAACAGGGAACTCGCCAGTGATTCACCTCAAAGAAAACTTTGGTGAGTTGAACTACGATGACCTTGACTCATGGAGAGGTAACAGCATGTCCAGGTATGCAAAGCACAGCTCAATTTCAGCTTTGGAAATAAGAACCCCCCCCCCAAAAAAAAATATTCCAATGAAGTAGGTCTCTATAAACAACATCAAACATGATGTAATTTGTGGGTATGACCACAAAGCCACCCCAAGCACCAAGCTTCCCTGCACCCCTTGAAATTCCTGACATGTTGTTGACAAAAATCTAATTCTAAAATAATTTTGATAATACCTCACTTGAAGTGGTCTGAAAGAGGGCATTTATAGCAACCTGACATGATCCTCTTATGTTAATACAAAGCATCAACGTTTCCGGTTTCCGATGAGCTTTCACAACGGTTGATGTGATGTTCTGGCATGTTAACAGTACATTACTCTGTCAAAACAGTGAGGCGATGTGCCACCTCAAGACTGAACAGAATCCATGTACCTTCGTCTGCATCCCTGCATCAGTCAACTCTGCTTCGGTCAATATATTGTCTTGAAAAGTAACGTTCAGCAAAGACAACAAACTGCCTGTATGATGAACTGATGAGAAAACATCCCATTGTTAGGTAGTGTGCCAGTGTCTATTGGTATGAAGGGGAGGGCAGAGGTGTCACTGAGCACTCATTGAAACTGGTCAAAAGTCCTTCAACTTGATACATTTTAAAATAAATATATACCAGATTAACAAAGAATAAATGAAAAGATACTGACTTTGGCCTTCAACATGTTGGGGGGGTAGTGTATGAACTAAAGTCAGCAACAAAAAAAATGCCCCTTTAACTTCACAGATCTTCATTGTAAAGGGTTTAAACACTGTTTCCCATGCTTGTTCAATGAACCATAAACAGTTAATGAACATGCACCTGTGGAACAGTCGTTAAGACACTAACAGCTTACAGACGGTAGGAAGTTAAGGTCACAGTTATGAAAACTTAGTACACTAACGAGGCCTTTCTACTGATTCTGAAAAACACCAAAAGAAAGATGCCCAGGGTCCCTCCTCATCTGCGTGAACGTGCTTTAAGCATGCTGCAAGGAGGCATGAGGACTGCAGATGTCCGTACTGTGAGACGCCTAAGACAGGCTACAGGGAGACAGGACGGACAGCTGATCGCCCTCGCAGCGGCAGACCACGTGTAACAACACCTGCACAGGATCGGTACATTCGAACATCACACCTGCGGGACAGGTACAGAATGGCAACAACAACTGCCCGAGTTTATCGTCGAAGGAATGAGCATTACACTGAGGCCTGTACTCTGGAGCGGGATCGATTTGGAGGTGGAGGGTCCATCATGGTCTGGGGCGGTGTGTCACAGCATCAACGGACTGAGCTTTTTATCATTGCAGGCAATCTCAATGCTGTGCGTTACAGGGAAGACATCCTTCTCCCTCATGTGGTACCCTTCCTGCAGGCTAATCCTGCCATGACCCTCCAGCATGACAATGCCACCAGCCATAGTGCTCGTTCTGTGTGTGATTTCGTCCAAGACAGGAATGTCAGTGTTCTGCCATGGCCAGCGAAGAGCCCTGATCTCAATCCCATTGAGCACGTCTGTGACCTGTTGGATCGGAGGGTGAGGGCTAGGGTCATTCACCCCAGAAATGGCCAGGAACTTGCAGGTGCCTTGGTGGAAGAGTGGGGTAACATCTCACAGCAAGAACTGGCAAATCTGGTGCAGTCCATGAGGAGGAGATGCACTGCAGTACTTAATGCAGCTGGTGGCCACACCAGATACTGACTGTTACTTTTGATTTTGACCACCCCTTTGTTCAGGGACACATTATTCAATTTCTGTTAGTCACATGTCTGTGGAACTTGTCCAGTTAAATTGAATTCAGTTGTTGAATCTTGTTATGTTCTTACAAATATTTACGCATGTTAAGTTTGCTGAAAATAAACGCAGTTGACAGTGAGAGGACATTTATTTTTTTGCTGAGTTTATATGCCTCTAATGGACTGTGAGACTTTAGTATGCAGAGGCCCTGCCATGTCATTTCACGGTGCTGAGTGGACCAGCTTCAAAAAGTATAATGTGATTGCCATCCTCCCCGGACTGTCATTAAATCACCTTGGAAGTACACTACTGGTCAAAAGTTTTTGAACACCTACTCATTCAAGGGTTTTTCTTAATTTTGACTATTTTCTACATTGTAGAATAATAGTGAAGACATCAAAACTATGAAATAAAAACAATATGGAATCATGTAGTAACCAAAAAAGTGTTAAACAAATCAAAATATAGTTTATATTTGAGATTATTAAAATAGCCACCCTTTGCCTTGATAACAGCTTTGCACACTCTTGACATTCTCTCAACCAGCTTCATGAGGTAGTCACCTGGAATGCATTTCAATTAACAGGTGTGCCTTAATTTGTGGAAATTCTTTCCTTTTTAATGCATATGAGCCAATCAGTTCTGTTGTGACAAGGTACGGGGGTATACAGAATATATCCCTATTTGGTAAAAGACCAAGTCCATATTATGGCAAGAACAGCTCAAATTAGCAAAGAGAAATGACAGTCCATCATTACTTTAAGACACGAAGGTCAGTCAATGTGGAACATTTCAAGAACTTTGAAAGTGTCTTCAAGTGCAGTCGCAAAAACCATGAAGTGTTATGATGAAACTGGCTCTCATGAGGACCGCCATAGGAATGGAAGACCCAGAGTTACTTCTGCTGCAAAGTTACCATCCTCAGAAATTGCAGCCAAAATAAATGCTTCACAGAGTTCAAATAACAGACACATCTCAACATCAACTGTTCAGAGGAGACTGTGTGAATCAGGCCTTCATGGGCGAATTACTTCAAAGAAACATTGTAGTGAAGACATCAAAACTATGAAATAATACATATGGAGTTATGTAGTAACCAAAAAAGTGTTCAACAAATCAACATACAGTATATTATATATTTGAGATTCTTCAAATAGCCACCCTTTGTCTTAATGACAGCTTTGAACATGCTGGGCATTCTCTCAACCAGCTTCACATTAAATACTTTTCCAACAGTCTTGAAGGAGTTCCCCGTACCTTGTCACAACAGAACTGATTGGCTCAAACGCATTAAGAAGGAAAGAAATTCCACAAATTAACTTTTAAAACGGCACACCTGTTAATTGAAATGCATTCCAGGTGACTACCTCATGAAGCTGGTTGAGAGAATGTCAAGAGTGTGCAAAGCTGTCATCAAGGCAAAGGGTGGCTATTTGAAGAATCTCAAATATAAACTATATTTTGATTTGTTTAACACATTTTTGGTTACTACATGATTCCATATGTGTTATTTCATTGTTTTGATGTCTTCACTATTATTCTACAATGTAGAAAATAGTAAAAATAAAGAAAAACCCTAAATTAGTAGGTGTTTAAAACTTTTGACCAGTAATGTATTAAATTAGTTATCAGTAAAGAAAAACCTGAAGACAGCACCTACAGATGTAGGATATTAATTTGATCACCCTGTTGTTGCAGGAAATGGATCAACCCCTACAAAAAAGTTAATGAATTATAATCCACATAATAATTCACATTTCCAGTTTCTGCAGGATATTTTCCTGCTGTGAGAAACTAGTCAAATTGAGATCCTACATCTCTGTATGTGAACACTGTGAAACACTGACTTTTTAAACGTGGCGCAACAAATA
This sequence comes from Oncorhynchus nerka, assembly GCF_034236695.1. NCBI lineage: Eukaryota > Metazoa > Chordata > Actinopteri > Salmoniformes > Salmonidae > Oncorhynchus > Oncorhynchus nerka. The sequence goes on from NC_088411.1 coordinate 35,035,428, forward strand.
ACGCACCAAAACAAACGCTATTTGTTACCCTCATTCACAAAATGATATTTGCCATTTCTTGGCATTGCTTGTCTTACTTCCTTACTTCCTTTTTGAGTTTGTAATAAGTGGTCAATTGGTATGCCTCTCAATGTGGTCCGATGTGGTCAATTGGTATGAATCATCTTGGGCTCCATATTCATCTTGGTATGCCACTCCGTGTTGTAGCGATCCTGCTGGTCTGGTCGGTGAATAAGTGACTAGTAAATTGGACATTTTGCCTGCAGGTTGAAGATCCACTTTCCAAGTATGTTGTATGAAGTGTTTCTGTCCTGAATCTAATTATAGGATGTTTATTATCATGTGTATCAGTGAGTTTTTAAACCAAAGATTTGTTTTAAAGGCGTGCAGGGAAACCCCGGTGAACACTTTCTGAGCAGGAACTGAAACATACAAAGAGCTTTATGAATAAAAAGTTGACAATTTCTGTCTATATTATAAATATCTGTGAAATGATGTACTTGTCCTATAACACAAAATATGTTTATGTAAAATTGCACGGTGTGAGAAAGTAACCTTCCATTGGTTGAATCAACGTTGTTTCCACATAATTTCAATGATATGACGTTTAACTAACGTGGATTAGACGTTGAATTGACGTCTGTGCCCAGGGGGCTATGTTTCAGACGTGTGGAGCATTACAAAATTAACACTGATATGATTTATCTTCTTTATAGAGTATAAGTTCTGTAAGCCAGTTACTTCTATCAAATAACACTGATGTCTTTCCTGGCATGTGCCAAGTCGAGGGCCTAAATCCTCCATTGTCTGGATCTATCCATCACTATGGATATTAAAAAAGGTTCTGGGACACTTATCGTAGAAGGAAAAAGGTATTAACCCTCGTGTCCTGGCCATATTCCAAACCAGATGTATTTCATTTACTGACCACATAGTCATTCCCTGTGATGACTACATACAGTACAGCCAACTCCCCAGGGGGCAGGTGAACAATACAATACAATACATCCATTTAATGTTTAAATACAATACATTGACGTATACAGCAAAGCAAAGCAAGGCATAGAATTAGCTATGACTTTAAATGTAGTCAGATCCAAAAAAATCTGGTCAAGTTCACAATATTAAGATCATTTCAAAATAGTTTGTCGTTTTGCTGTTGTATTTATGAAAGACTGTTGGCAGCATTCCTTTGTTCTGTATAGAGAAAGTTAGCATATCATCAAAGGGATATCACCCACACTCACTTTATCTGAAAGTGAAAAATGCCTCCAATGATAACAATGGCAGTTTCTACTTCAAAGTAATCTCAAATCCTATTTTCTTTACTCTCATGTGCCGAGAACCAAGAGATACTTCTGTTCTAAACCGAACTGTATCACAGACTCAATATAAATTACTACAGTAGATATGCTCTCTTTGTTTGGGATATTAAGTCAAAGAACACATACGGCCATTTTGAAATCATTGATAATGACCAGTCATTAAAACAATTTAGTAGCACCACACTGTATGGTACAGGAAGGACCAGGTATTCACTTGATTTAAATCAAATTAAGACAATACATAATAAAATTGTAATTATACATGAATAACATGGATTATATTTTCTTTATTTCTTTGGGATTGACCCAGCACTGTTTTGTTACAGGTAGTTACCAATTGTGTCGTAAAATGACCCAGAAACAACCCAGTGTTAACACATACTTTCTTAGTAAACACTTGGTAAATACCAATTTAAGCGGAACCATTAAGAAGAAAGTTCTACCCACAATTCTTATAGATAATTCCCATATTCCGATATTTTTGGTCAGCAATCACTTGTGTTTGATGATTGTGTCTGTTGAAAAAAAGAACCATTCCAAATGTAAAATGTATGATTTAAACATTTATGATTTAATGTGCTTATCTTCACGTTTGTTGAATAGCCCCTTTGGGAGCAGCAATTACATAAATCCCTTGCTTTTGTGTGTATTTGGGGTGGTAATTTGTCCACAATGTAGTTTTGTAATTCATCCACCCACAGCAAATGGATGTGTAAAAGTAAGCCACATGATTCAGTGTCTTGACTGGTGGCTCCTATCGGGTTTAGTGGTTGTACATGGGCTGTGACTGTATGAAGCACCAGTGTCACCATGTGGTCATGTGTAATGAAATCGCTATTCAAAACTGTATTTCAAGGAATGGCTACAGTATTATACTGTATTTGACTTGTTATTGATGGGATTTAGAAAATACAGTTCTTCAGCTTGTCCATTTAGCCCGTTTGCGAGTAGCAATAATAATCAATATTATGAGCATTTCTCAGGGTACGACTTTTGATTGATAGAGGGGAACTACAATAGGTACTGAGTTGATTTAGTTGATTTATATAGGAAATAATGTTCAGTGATTAAATATGTGTGATTTAATTCCAGTCACATGTAGAATGATTTCAAAAGCAAAATAAGACCAATTTCTTTCATTTTAATTATTCCAATCAAATCCCAACTCCAGTGTAATGATTACTGGAGCCAGTTTATCACTGAAATGAGAAAAAACTGTGCCGTTGAAAATGGACTTTTTGACAGAATAGGGCTTTGAAGTATGTCAAGCTGAAACAGCTTATCAACTATGAACTCGGAAAAAGGACACAACCCAGAAAGTGTATGATGCAAATAATTAATTGGCTTGCACTCATATTTGGCTTTTTGAATTGAACATACTCCATTAGGTTAGGAGTACACAACATGAATAAAATGAATTCCTTTCCCGCCAAAACTAGACATGTGATTGTGATTTATTAACAATATCCTTGTGGAGATACTTGATTAACAACTCCCATTGAATAGTGGGGAATCTGATGGCAAGTTGTCAGTGGGCAAACAGCCATAGGTGCTCCATATACATGAATTGATTTGTGGAGTTGAAAATGAGAGTGGGCAAAGAGGTAGGGAAAAGTGCTGATGTGATTCAGATAGGCCTATAGCCACTCTAATCGCTTACATATTTTACATTGCGACTGCATTCAGACACCTTGGGTGAGTGTACGCTGGAACCCAACAGTAAACAGCTCAGGGACCACACAGTGAGAAGTGATTTTTGCTCCTTTTTATTAGCACAAAAGCAAGCGGAGACATGCGGCGGCGAGAAGGGTAACGTGATTTATTGGGGACAGTGACTAGAATCGCCGCGCCTGCCGCTGTGGGCTAAGTGGAGGTCCAGCACTTTGGGGTTATCCATCCGTAGGGACAGCCAATACCTCAACATTGCACCAGCTAATTGAAAGTGCAGCTTTTAAAACAGAGATGTAATAAACTAACCATCAAAGCTGATCAATTTTTACCAAAGCACCCAAAGTGAGACAGAGACAAGTTCATTAGAAGGGACATTCAGCTTAGTAAACCTTGATGACAACCCCCCCCCCCCCCCCCCCAGTGAAAAATGAGAGACATCTTGTCTTAACGTTGGAATCCTTAGTTGCAACATACATTTTTGGACTTGTAAATTAATTATATATACCTGATTCTCGATGAAAATAAATTATAAATGCCTCATGATATTAGTTTAACTGTCATATCCTATCAAAACACAAAAGCTTGTTTTAACACTGTATAACCAGGGCCATCCCATAGCTTTTTACCAAAAGAGGCGGGGTGTTGCTATGTTATTGTTTCAATAAAGGATTCTAGCTTTAAATAAAGTTATATTTCATGACTCATGCAAAAAGATCAATCACTTTTCATTCTCTTGTCTCTCTTTGGAATTGAAGTGCTTCGGTTGTTTACTTTCTCCTTGTTGGGGTAGGGGACTTCATGCTACGAGCTGGGGTGGGAGACTTCAGTCCCTTAGGAGAGGTGGGGGACTTGGCACCGGCTGGAGAAGAGACATGGGAAGGAGCTGGGGAAGGGGCAGGGGTGACAACCTTGGGACCTGGGATCTCAATAGGACGTTTAGGTGGGATGATGGACTTGGGTGTTAGCGTTGGTTTGGCCTGTGGAATCGTGTCTCCATGCTTGTAGGCGCTCACAACGATATCCACGGACTCTCCTCCATATTTGTTCTGCACCGTCATAGTATACCTGCCACAGTCTTCCAGGGATACACGCTTGATGGTGAGACTGGCGAACTTCCCGGATTCGAGGGACACCGAGTACTGGTCATCGGTATACACCTCTGCACCATTTTTTAACCAGGTGACTTGAGGTTTGGGGTCACCGCACACTGTGCAGGTCAAACTCAGTGTCTACCAAGCAGGGCAAAGGAATTGAAACACCATTGGTTACCAACACAGATATAACAGAAGAAGATGGAATGTTGGAGTGCTGTTGTTTGATTTAATCAGAGTTTACTATGCTTATCGTGTCTTGTTAAATCCCTAGTCTCTCCCCTCTTGCAGCCCCAAGGTAAAATAACCAATCACACTACAAACAAGTGTGTGTAGTCACTTTGGAGAGAGGTGCAGTTACAGTGACCTTTACAAGTAGCTCTATTCTGCCATTATGCAAACCATATGACATGTCTACACAATATTCCTATCATATACATCACGCATGTGTTTCATAAGGACCCCAGTTTATGTTTTTCCCGCAATATATCATATGCTGTATGAAGTCTGACATGAGGTGCTGTGAAATGCAATATAACTCCATAATCTTCCACCTAAGAGTGATTTTCCAGTGCTGTGCAGTGCTGTAAAGTACTTAAGTAAAAATACTTTATAGTACCTCTTAAGTAGTTGTATTGGGTATCTGTACTTTACTATTTCGATTTTCGACAACTTTTACTTTAGTACATTCTTAAGGAAAATTATATACTTTTTACTCCATACATTTGCCCTGACACCCAAAAGTACTCTACATTTTGAATGCTTAGCAGAACAGGAAAATGGTCCAATTCACGCACTTATCAAGAGAACTTCCCTGGTCATCCCTACTGCCTCTGATCTGGAGGACTCACTTAACACATGCCCCTGGCTATCCGTAAATAATAAATAAACAGGAAAATTGTGCCATCTGGTTTGCTTAATATAAAGAATTTGAAATTATTTAAACGTTTACTTATGATACTTAAGTATATTTTAGTAATTACATTTAAAACCAAAACTTTTTTACTTTTCTCAAGTAGTATTTTGCTTACATTGACTCAAGTCTGACAATTGGGTACTTTTCCCACCACTGTGGTGTGTATAATGCAACAGTAGGTTAACAGTGGACATCAGCTGCATCCATCTGGTTATGATAGTTGACACTGACCTTCGCAATATGTTAAACCATGTCTGGTTACCTGTTCTAGTGTTAAATATATTCGCATCATTGTATTCAATTGCAAAATAAAAGGTAAATTACCTTCTTCTCCATGATGGTAACAACATCAGGGAGACCGCCCAGCACTTTGCCACGGTCTAAAAAGGAAGATATTATATAATAACAATATTGTCCGAATCAGAAAATTCCCACAGAGCCACAATCTAGCATCATGACAAGAAAATGTACTCACTGGCTTCAGCATATGCTTCCTCTCTGGAAAACAAGGGGAAAAATGTCAGTGAGTTCATTAGCACAGTGAGGCTTTGTATATTTCACCCCAAGACTGTAACTCCATACACATGCTCTGCATTACCATAATACATTAACACTACGGTATATAGGAATTCAAGCTGTGTTTCAGCTGTAATGAAGATTAAATGTATATAGTATTATTGACCTGCATACATGTGCATGAAACTACACGGAAATGAATACACTGAACAGAATTATGACGTGATTATCTTACTTGAGAGTTGTGAATTCCGCAAAGGCTTTATCGTAGGCTGTGAAAAAGAAAGAAAATATTGGCTTTTCAATGCATGTAATAATTAAACCCCTCTAATTACATTATTTATTATTTATTATAGTTAATATGCGCGATGCAACGCGGAGTGCCTGGACACAGCCATTAACTGTGCAATACTATGCAGCCGTATTCATCGACCTTACCAAGGCTTTCGACTTGGTCAATCATCGCATTCTTATCGGCAGACTCAACAGGCTTGATTTCTCAAATGACTGCCTCGCCTGGTTCACCAACTACTTCTCAGACAGAGTTCAGTGTGTCAAATCGGATGGCCTGTTGTGCGGACCTCTGGCAGTCTCTATGGGGGTGCCACAGGGTTCAATTCTCTGGCCGTCTCTTTTCTCTGTATACATCAATGATGTTGCTCTTGCTGATGGTGATTCTCTGATCCACCTCTATGCAGACGACACTATTCTGTATACTTCTGGACCTTATTTGGACATTTCCTAGAATTTCTAACCTCCAGACGAGCTTCAATGCCATACAACTCTCCTTCTGTGGCCTACAACTGCTATTAAATGCAAGTAAAACTAAGTGCATGCTCTTCAACCGATCGCTGCCTGCACCTGCCCGCCCGTCCAGCATCACTACTATGGACAGTTTTGACTTAGAATATGTGGGCAACTACAAATACCTAAGTGTCTGGTTAGACTGTAAACTCTCCTTCCAGACTCACATTAGAATCGGCTTCCTATTTCGCAACAAAGCATCCTTCACTCATGCTGCCAAACATCCCCTCCTAAAACTGATTATCCTACCGATCCATGACTTCGGCAATGTCATTTACAAAATAGCCTCCAACACTCTACTCAACAAATTGGATGCAGTCTATCACAGTGCTATCCGTTTTGTCAACAAAGCCCCATATACTACCCACCACTGTGACCTGTATGCTCTCATTGGCTGGTCCTCGCTTCATATTCGTTGCCAAACCCACTGGCTCCAGGTCATCTATAAGTCTTTACTGGGTAAAGCCCCGCCTTATCTCAGCTCACTGGTCACCATAGCAGCACCCACCCGTAGCATGCACTCCAGCAGGTATATTTCACTGGTCACCCCCAAAGTCAATTCCTCTTTTGGCCGCCTTTCCTTCCAGTTCTCTGCTGCCAATGACTGGAACGAATTTCAAAAATCACTGAAGCTGGAGTCTCATATCTCCCTCACTAACTTTAAGGATCAGCTGTCAGAGCAGCTTACCGATCATTGCACCTGAGCATAGGCCATCTGTAAATAGCCCACCAAACTACCTCATCCTCATATTGTTATTTATTTTTTGCTCCTTTGTACCCCAGTATCTCCACTTGCACATTCATCTTCTGCACATATATCACTCCAGTGTTAATGCTAAATTGTAATTATTGGCCACTATGGCCTATTTATTGCCTTACCTCCCTAATCTTACCTCATTTGCACACACTGAAACATATCGTACCTCATTATTGTAATGTTGTTATGTTTTGCCTGAAATAGCTCATCCTCGCTCACTCATTACTGTTTCCAGCCCACACATCGCATGACCTGTCAGGGACCAGCCCTTGATTATGTTTGTCATCAAACAGTCTGTTGACTAACTGAAGTCTGAGCCAGGATTGCACCTTTGATATTGTTGTTCCTGTTATTTCATCCACCGGATTAGCCTAAATATGCTGCTTGCTTCTGTGTACCCAGCTGCAGAGATGCCCTTTTCTTTGTATTATAAATGTAGAAATCAGTGTGAAACTGGACACTGCCTGGGTTACCGTGGCAGGACTACAGTAGAGTGGCCAATAGTTGGAGGTGGTATGATAAAAACTACAACAGTTTTTAGTAGTTGGTCATTTTGATAAAAATGCGCAGTGTTCTCATTACTGTGGTCCAGCTGAAGACTCCACCTCATTGATATACTGCCAGAAAAAATGGTAATGATATACAACCTCCGTTTTTTTCAACATTTAGATGTTAGGTACACACACTAATGAAGACTGGGCTGGGAATCCAATGCATACGAATGAATGTGAATATCTAAAATGGTGAACTCCATTGATCAGGTGTATCATTTACAGGTTACCATTATCCTGGTATTGTTGTTGAGGTTCATACATGCTGAATGTGCTAATATCACTGCGTTCATGTGTTATGCTATTTGCAAGACAGAAGGAGAAGTAGGCATATATACTGTTTATATGATCTGGCTTACCGTGTCCAGAGAGGTCGATGGTGCGAGTATAGGTCTTATCCGTATCTATTATCTGGATGTGGTAAAGACCCTTATCCTTGTCTGTGGGTTCAATGATCTCCATAGTGGCCATGGCTGGGGTACCTCCAATACGCACCTTCTCAGAGTGAGAGAGTTTCCTTTCCCTGGAATGGTAAAGGGGAGGAACAGGTGGAGCATAATAATTATTGTTTTGGGATTGAAAAAACACTGCTATTGAAGGTATCCATTGTGTTGGATTGAGTAGGCCCCTAAAGAGCAGTCAATGAAAAATTGTATGAACTAATTCACAGGTAGCTCAATGAGGACCTAATTAGGATCATACAAACATAAGATGAAATTGTGATTGATTCTAATGAAAATGGTAGAATTTCCTAATTTCTCTCATAATAAGTGTCATTTTCTAGTAGTTTATCAAATAATGACCAGCTGCAGTTGCCTTTCTGGACCATTTGAGCATCATCATTATGTTATTTATGTGCCATGGCCCTCTTGGCAGGCAGGGAGGACCTGAAATTTGCCAAGCTCAAATTTGTGAGGAATCATGGGAAATGGTGAGCTTTGTTCAGTCATTGCGTGTGAAATTGTTGCCGTGCTGTGAAACATGCTCCCCTTGTCTATGCCATGCACGCCAGAAGAAAGAAAAACCCGAAGCAGCTACTTCAAAACAGGGATGAGAAGACCCACGCATGGTTTAGCTGAAACTGGTTTGCCTTACACAAGCTGCTGTAACCGATGACTCCCCACAAGTGTTTTTTTAATTATCCTGTAGCTATTCTGCTAGGTAGACCTACTAAATATTTCCTTAGGACAGAGCATTAGTGAGAGTTTATATTTGTTTTGTATTGTTTGTGTGTGAAGAAAGGCTCTGGTGTCACTGTTGTTTTACATTTTTACTAAAGAGTCACAATTTTTGACAAAATCTCAAATCATGTTTACATGCCTGGCTCATGTTACGCCTTGGGATAAAACCTTGTGTGGATTCTATTTACATGAACATTTCCATAATTTCGCATTCTCTGCATAATTTAAGAAAAGAAAAGACCCCCACCCCCCCATATTTAAATACTTAGCATATGCTTACACGTGCAGCCAATGGATTTTCATCTCCTCTGTGTAGTATTTCATGTGGCATTGGAGCTGAATGCCTGTTGCTGTGCAGTGAATTGCCAACTCAGTTGCAGAGGATCCTGGTGAGCGAAAAGGAAAACCCAAGCGTCCTTTAGTGTACATATGCTGACATTATGTTCTATACGTCTCTTAAATTAATAATATATCTTCTTAGATAGACACAACTTGGTGACTTGCTGTGGTTTACTAATTGGTTGGCGAGTGCAGGAAATTGGAAATCAGCACAACAAATGCTGTAATGGGGATAAGATTTCAGGCTAGGACGACAGGTACAGATTTGTTACTTCAGCCCAGTTCATGAGGGTAGAGTAACAAGACCCTTGATATGCCCACTGGCTGTGTAATCCGCCTCATTAGTTTTGCTGCACTGATTTTGCTGCACTGAGAAAAACCACAGAACTGTGTGAGGAACACATTATCTGTAATCTAACAATCAAGACCAACTGATTTATTGCCCTGGTTGAATAATGAGTAGAATAAACTGAAATACGTTTTTAAAAGTATGCTAAAGTAAGTAAAAGCATGCTAAGATATGCTAAGTATACTAAAAAAGGGAAGTGGCAACCAAGCAAGCTAAACTTGAAGATATTTGTACCTACCAGCAAGTTTAGAAAGCTTGTTGATAATTTCATCAAAAGCTGTAAGAGAGATGTTGATAGAACAAAATTACATTCAAAGTATGTTCACAGTAAGACAATATATTTCACATACAACATAGTATCATTTTGATAATAGTATTTACCATGGCCAGATATTTCAATTTGGGACTGATCCTTTCCTCTGTCGTCACTGATGGTAGCTTTGTAAATGCCAGTGGAAGCCTTGGAGAACTAGGTTGGATTAAAAAAATCTAATTAGAATAGATATGTCTCAAATTAGTAGATATGTCTCAGTAGATATGTCTCAAATTAGAATGCAGTAGATAGGCCTCAAATTGGAATGCAGTAGATAGGCCTCAAATTGGAATGCAGTAGATAGGCCTCAAATTGGAATGCAGTAGATAGGCCTCAAATTGGAATGCAGTAGATAGGCCTCAAATTGGAATGCAGTAGATAGGCCTCAAATTGGAATGCAGTAGATAGGCCTCAAATTGGAATGCAGTAGATAGGCCTCAAATTGGAATGCAGTAGAAAGGCCTCAAATTGGAATGCAGTAGATAGGCCTCAAATTGGAATGCAGTAGAAAGGCCTCAAATTGGAATGCAGTAGATAGGTCTCAAATTGGAATGCAGTAGATAGGCCTCAAATTGGAATGCAGTAGATAGGCCTCAAATTGGAATGCAGTAGATAGGCTTCAAATTGGAATGCAGTAGATAGGCCTCAAATTGGAATGCAGTAGATAGGCCTACCCTCTGTAACAGTAGCATTGACCACGTAAGCTTCATTAACATCCTTACATTGTGATTGGAATTGTTTTGCTTTAGTCAATTCTGGTTCATACACTGTCTCTAACCACATTTCTATCCACAATTTTTACATGAGTAAAGTCATACCATATTGTTTTTAAACAGCTGTGATGGAAACAGACAGTTTCAGTACAATTTTATAAATGCTGACAGATCATTTGTTAGTTCAACATTGGTGCTTTCTTTTTCTGCTGGTAAAATATATCACACACGAAATGACAGTGGAAGGCCTTTATGCACAAATATTGATATAATAACCATCATATCGAAGTATCATTCCGCGATGATATGGTATGTAGTCTACTTCTCCCACTACAACTGGGGAAACCATGCAGTTTATAAGGCTACAGATGAAATAAGTTATGATGAACTTCACAGGGTGATGAAAGTGCACAGTGATGAGCGTGATGCTCCTTTCCAATAAATACCAAGGGTCTTATTCTGATGAGATGGTATTGATGCTTGACTGCCATTTGATAGATAAAAATATTCTCGCTATTATCCATAATAATCTCAACATGTTGACTAGCCTACCCGCACTGTATCTACAAGCTGTTGGCTAGTGTGCACATGCCAAGACCAGAGTAGACACATTTGCAAAACTATCGCTAGAGTTGTAAATACAATGGAAACATATTGAACTTTACATTTGTATTGGGTACGTCACAATTTAAGCTGACTTTTATCTGAAACGAGTCAGTTTGGTGGAAACACACCACTGGTGAAAAACATGTTTGAATATTTTTTATATTTTTTATATTCGCATGAAAATCTATTGCCAATTGGATGCAAACCTAGCTATGGTCTCAATTTCATATCATTTTTCTCACCACTTCTGGCATTTACATGTGGCTAATGTCAAACAGGCTGTATATCAAGCACAGGATCAGAGTAACCTCTTCCATCTCACAAATAGCTTTGTGAGGACAGAGTACGATTGCAGGGTGTGAATATTTATAATGACATAATTGGAAGTGACTGCTTTCTATGACAGTGGAGCTTTACTGAGGATCGAGCTGCTTATCTTCTTCCCCTCAGGGTTATTCCTCTTGTTTCCTATAAATGACTGGTGCCCCTAGGACCTGAAGTCAAAATTCACCTCGACTGCACCTCTTACTTCCCTTACATTACATTACATCACATTACATCACACATGTTTTGCTGGCTGTTTGTCTCTTGTCTTTTTGTGTGAAACAGTGGAGGCTGCTGAGGGCAAAATGGCTCATAATAATGGCTGGAACGGCGCGAATGGAATGGCATCAAACCATGTGTTTGATTTACTTGATACCATTCCACTAATACCGCCCCAGCCAATACCATGAGCATGTCCTCCCCAACTAAAGTGCCACCAACAACCAACATCCTGTGGTATAAAGTAGGCGGATAAAACCAACATCCTGTGAACTGACAGCATGACTGTGTAGGCGGATAGAACCCTCCAACAACACAAACAAGGGTAATACACAGCATTAGTATTAGTATGACTAACTTTGGCTTGTCCTGATCATGTGTAGATGAAATGGAAAGTCACAGGACTGCTCAGAAATGTACTCAACAACAATCCTGTTCTCAATGACTGCCTTGAGATTTCCAGCAATGAAGTCATAGGATGAATGTGCCTAACCCGGTTTACCAGACTGCAAGGTCCTTTTACTGTAGACTATTATCCAAACTACTGGGTTTCCAAGAAATGTAATTGTGCTTCTGCCTATTGTCCACATACAGTAACACCTGTTATTATATGTACAGGTCAAATAATGGAAGCACATTAGTAAATGAGGGATGCAAAGTATGTTGAAAGCAGGTGCTTCCACACAGGTGTGGTTCCTGAGGTAGTTAAGCAATTAAAACATCCCATCATGTTTAAAAACTCTGCATGGTTAATCTGATGTCTGCAGTGGCTGTACAGAATGGTGTCACATCCCTCCAATAGAGTTCCAGACACTTGTAGAATATATTCCAAGGCGCATTGAAGCTGTTCTGGTGGCTCTGGTGGACCGTAATACACTTTATGTTGATGTTTCCTTTATTTTGGCAGTTACCAGTCTTTTGTTCAATCTTTATACAACAGGTGAGTCTAATCCTGAATGCTGATTGGTTAAAAGCGCATTCCAGCAGGTGTCTATTCCATAAATTACCACCGGCTAAATCTATGACGTTAAAATGCAAATATATATATATATATACTTTTGAATTATTTTTTTAAATGTTTAAAACATACAGTATACTTGCAGTGAAGCCGCTCAACAGCTACATCACATTAATCATCTAACAAACTCCCACCCAGAGCGACACACAGAAGCAACCAGGGTAGCTGCTGAGGGGAGGATGGCCCTGGTTGCTTTTGTGTGTCGCTCTGGATGTGAGTCTGTTAGATGACTAATGTGATGTAGTTGTTGAGCAGCTTCAGTGCAAGTATATTGTATGTTTTAAACATGGATCGATGGAACACTCAGTACTATGTTGAAGCACCTTTGGTAGTGATTACAGCATCGAGTCTTCTTGAGTATGATGCTACAAACTTCGCACACCTGTATTTGGGGAATTTCATTCATTCTTCTCTGCAGATCCTCTCAAGCTCTGTCAGGTTGGATGGGGAGCGTCACTGACCAGCTATTTTCAGGTCTTTCCAGAGATGATAGATCGGGTTCAAGTCCGGGCACTGGCTGGTCCACTAAAGGACATTCAGAGACTTGTACCAAAGTCGTTCCTGCGTTGTCTTGGCTGTGCTTAGGGTCGTTGTCCTGTTGGAAGGTGAACCTGTCTGATGTCCTGAGCGTTCTAGTGCAGGATTTCATCTAGGATCTCTCTTGGTTTCATCAGACCAGAGAATCTTGTTTCTAATGGCCTGAGAGTCTTTAGGTGCCCTTTGGCAAACTCCAAGCGGGCTGTCATGTGCCTTTTACTGAGGAGTGGCTTCCGTCTGGCCACTCTACCATAAAGGCCTAATTTTTGTGCTGCAGAGATGGATGTCCTTCTGGAAGGTTCTCCTATCTCCACGGAGGAACTCTACAGCTCTGTCAGAGTGACCATCTGGTTCTTGGTCACCTCCCTGACCAAGGCCCTTCTCCCCGATTGCTCAGTTTGCCCGGGTGGCCAGCTCTAGGGAGAATCTTGGTGGTTCCAAATATATTCTATTTAAGAATGATGGGACCTTCAATGATGGGACCTTCAATGCTGCAGAAGCTCTCAGAGCTCTACAGACAATTCCTTCGATCTCATGGCTTGGTTTTTGCTCTGACATGCACTGTCAACTGTGGGGCCTTATAAAGACAGATGTCTGCCTTTCCAAATCATGTCCAATCAATTGAATTTACCACAGGTGTAGAAACATCTCAAGGATGACCAACTGAAACAGGATACACCTGAGCTGAATTTCGAGTCTCATAGCAAAGGGTCTGAATACAAGTAAATAAGGTATTGCTGTTTTTCATTTTTTTATAAATTTGAAAAAATGTCTAAAAACTTTGTCATTGTGGGGTAAAGCTGTAACGTACCAAAATGTGGAAAAGTCAAGGGGTTTGAGTTCTTTCCAAAGACACTGTACAAAGAAATGTCAATTGAAAAAAGGTCAAACAAAACGAAGTGCAGCTAGTTTGCAGTCTTTACAGCTTCAATTTGAAGTGATTGTGTTAGCTGTGTTGTTGGCTAGCTCCTCTGAACAATGGTGTCCTGACGAGAGAGCACATATTCTATGCCAGGCCAAACCGCTCCTCAATAGCTCATTGTTATGGATGTATCCAAATAAATGTCACTAGAAAACTGCTGAAACAAATGCAGCTACTTTTTTATATATTTTTTTAACGTTTGACGTGACTCTAAGTTAGATGTAATTGGCTAGCTAGCAAGCAGTATGGCAATGGAAAATTTTAAACGAACGTCTGGGTCGCGTCCATAAATACAGAACCAAAAGACTGAACGACTGGTGAGCGTCTCTGGCAACCGAATTAATAGAATTAACAACCAGCCGGCTTGGGTAGCAACCCTAGATTTGTGTTGGGACTATATCTTGTGGAAGGATGAAATAGTATTAATAAATTAATCTAAATAACGTTTTTTAATGAAAATATGTCAATCATTATTTTAATATGTTGGTAACCTCTTGTATAAAAGTGAACATGTCCTTGAAGCCGGTGTTTGGAGGATATATTGGCACAGTTAGACTTTGTCTCGGGCTTGACAACACCCGTGCCAATATATCCTGCAAACACTGGCTTATCGGGCATTATCACTTAATTAGAAGGTGTGTGTCTGTGTGATACAATTACCAGGGAAATAGGAAGCTTGCAGGTTCCAGATGCCAGATTGACTGGCCCTTCAGGGGTAATCTCAACGGCATCCTTAAACCAGTGCAGCGCAGTTTCCTTCTTCAGATTATCCACCTGCATTATGAAACAACAGAACCCATAGCCCACAGGTAGGTGAACCAGCCCAAACAAAGACGCATGCCTGCATTACAACAACACCATCTGTCAACGCAGGAGAACAACGACTGAGGTGAATCATGCTGACTGTGTTTGTCGTTTAGATTGGCAGTAGCGATAACTCATGCCATCATTTCCATTTAATCTCTTGGCTTAATCTAATTGTACTTTCGGTGAATGTTTAATTACCTTGCAGATGAGTGCCACAGAGCAGTCATCCCCGACATGGACTGACAAAAACTCACTGAAGTGGGGGCCTGGAAAGAGGGCAAGAGAGACAGAAAGGGTGGGAGGGAGAGAGGGGGGGGGATAGAGGGAGGGAGGGGGAAGAGCGGGCATATGAAGGTCAGATTTCATCAATTGTTTTGCTAATAACACCCTTGTGTCTTTGTAATATCCTTGTAACAATGGGTGGCTTATGGATTTGCAGGTGTGATAACAGTGTGTGGCTGCCATAAATAATGTCAACCATTTTGAAGGAAAAAAACATTATGATATCAAATCATCATCTTAGTATTTGAAATTCATACCTAATTTAAATATTACTCAACTTAATTTCCCAAACACTAGAGGACTGCATACTGAATTTCCCAAACATTAGAGGACTGCATAATGATTTCCCAAACACTAGAGGACTGCATATTGAATTTCCCAAACACTAGAGGAATGCATATTGAATTTCCCAAACACTAGAGGACTGCATAATGAGTTTCCCAAACACTAGTGGACTGCATAATGAATTTCCCAAACACTAGAGGACTGCATAATGAATTTCCCAAACACTAGAGGACTGCATAATGAATTTCCCAAACACTAGTGGACTGCATAATGAATTTCCCAAACACT
Organism: Oncorhynchus nerka; assembly: GCF_034236695.1. Taxonomy (NCBI): domain Eukaryota; kingdom Metazoa; phylum Chordata; class Actinopteri; order Salmoniformes; family Salmonidae; genus Oncorhynchus; species Oncorhynchus nerka. The sequence continues at coordinate 35,051,242 of NC_088411.1, forward strand.
AGAGTACTGCATAATGAATTTCCCAAACACTAGAGGACTGCATAATGCATTTCCCAAAGACTAGAGGACTGCATAATGAATTTTCCAAAGACTAGAGGACTGCATAATGAATTTCCCAAAGACTAGAGGACTGCATAATGCATTTCCCAAAGACTAGAGGACTGCATAATGAATTTCCCAAACATTAGAGAACTGCATATTTTGAAACACTGTTACCGTCTTTCACTCTGACGTACTCGCTCCGTTGGTGTTCTGCGTCAGCGAGAGCTGCCTTGAAATCTACAACCCAAACAAAGTGATACAGGGGATAAGTCCTGGATCTCTCATGGAGCCCAACCCTGGATTAGAGCACAACCCCCACAGCAGACAGGCTCTCACCAGCTCCGATAAGCACCAGAGAGGACTGTCCTCTGGCTTTGCCATCCTCGATCTGAACAGTAAAGGTGCCCTCGCTATCCTCTGTGAAATGATCCAGCACAAACTCAATGATGCCAGCCTCAACGTCATGACTCGCATGATTTGGCTGAGAACACAGAAGAAGACACCAAGAAAGTTTACATGACAGGACTCTATTAAGTGAATGTTGAGGAATCGTAATGGGCGAATCCAATAATGTGGATATGTTGTGTAATCCACTCTAGTCTTGGTTTAAAAGTCTATTCATGCCATGACATAGTGATGATAGAGTAGAATGAATAGTACTAAGAGAAAAAAAGTTGTCTGTGCAAGTCTATTGTCAGTTCAATTACAGTGTTGGCTGAAACTACACCCTATTTCCTGTATAGTGCACTACTTTTGACCAGAGACCCATAGGGTCAGCCTCCTAGAACCTCTAGGCAGGAGTTGTGCACTGTATGCCAAAAAGGTGTCTAAAGATGTGCACTAAATAAGGAAAGGGGGTGAAAAGTGCACTATGTCGGGAATAGGGCACCATTTCGGACAAAGACAGTGTGTCGGTTTAGAGTTGACAGGAATAAGGAAGGGAGTCTTACATTAGTCGGTGAGAGTTCATTGTTGTTAGCTAAGAACTTATAGGTGACAGCAGAGGAGATGTGCTCAGCCTGCAGCCAGAAGCGCATGCGGCCGCGCTCCAGAATCTTGTAGGCCAGCTGAGTCTTTAGAGGGATCACTGTGGAAGCAGAAACAATAATGGAAGAAGGTGATGCAAATAGAGGTAGGTTTTGTGATAGAAATGGCATTTGTTCAAAGGAAGACATTTCCCTTCTCAAAGCATAAGAATAAGCTGTGATGAACCACATGCTAAAAACGTTGATGGAGCGAGGGCTGACAAAAACTATTTTCTGGGATTAACAGTTGTCTCCTCTATGTGGCTTACATGGAACTATGTGGTTTACATGAACCCGCATTACCAGTCTACAACAGCACACACGCCCCTACAGTATACACCCATTATTCAAGCAAAACAAAACTACAAAAATTGACCTTTTACCCTGAGCTGTGTATTCCAAATGGTTATTTGATGGGAACCAAAAATGTATGAGAGTCAAAATAGAAAATGACCTGACAAAGATCCAACTCTGATCTTTTTTGTGGGTCTGATTAAATCACAATGGGAACATACCAGAGTAGCGGACATTCCTTTTCTCTTTCAAAATAGAAAAGCCATATTAAATCATTCAGAACAAAACCTACCTGGGTGTCGAATACCATAGCTCTTTGCCAGCATTTTCTCCAGCTCTGTAATAGAGGTAAACAAGGGAGAGTGTATTTCAGCATTGTAATGATCCAATATCATCCACAGCGATTCCTTTTTACATGGAACTTCATCATACATTTCGACAGTAACAGTTGTCTGCACTGCACAAGACCAGACATGCATGTCCCGTATCACGGCATCATATCATATTTATGAAAAACAGTGAAAGGCACCACTATTGTTTCTGACTCCAACATCTGCCGTATAACGACATGCTGTTGTGTTGATTTAGATGTACTAGTACAGTGTGCATGCATGTACGGACTAAATCTATTTCATACCATGATCCTGAATGAGGGTTATAAATAAGTAACCTCCTGTTTATGATCGACCCCCAGCCAGGGCCTACCTTCGGCATGGATTTCATGGCTGGCAGAAACACCATCAGTGTTAGTTACAGCAACGGAGAAGCAACCCACATCCCCCTGGTCTGGGTGTTTGAAAATAAGCTTAGAGCTAGAAATAAAGAAATAAAGACGCACCATTAGATAATATAGAAATAAATAAATAAATAAAGGCACACCATTGGATAATATAGAAATAAATAAATAAATAAAGGCACACCATTGGATAATATAGAAATAAATAAATAAATAAAGGCACACCATTGGATAATATAGAAATAAATAAATAAATAAAGGCAAATTGGACAATATAGAAATAAATAAATAAATAAAGGCACACCATTGGATAATATAGAAATAAATAAATAAGTAAATAGAAATAAATAAATAAGGAAAGACACACCATTGGATAATATAGAAATACAAAAATAAAAGCACACCATTGGATAATATATAAAAAATGTAAAAAGGCACACCATTGGATAATATAGAAATAAATAAATAAAGACACACCATTGGATAATATAGAAATAAATCAATAAAGAAACACCATTGGATAATATAGAAATACAAAAATAAAGACACACCATTGGATAATATAGAAATAAATCAATAAAGACACACCATTGGATAATATAGAAATAAATAAATAAAGACACACCATTGGATAATGTAGAAATAAATACATAAATAAAGACACACCATTGGATAATATAGAAATAAACAAAGGCACACCATTGGATAATGTAGAAAGAAATAAAGGCACACCACTGGATAATATAGAGTCCAGGAGATACTGAGCACATCAATGTGAATATATTACACACTTCTGAATCACTACTGATAATTCTTGAACATTTAGTTTTGTTGAAATATATTTGATCTGTTGACAAGTTTGGTGCATAGCTTACATATTGCCCTCTGTTTTGATGACAATGCCTTTGGAGAAGTCAGTGATTTCCTTGTAGAATTTCTTCCACACAAAGTGGGAGCTCTCTGTAATTTGACAACTTTCAAATGACAGGATGAAGTCACCTGACTCCTCGTCCACTGTGCAGGTCATCTCCTGGGCACCTTTTGGAGTGACAAAGCAAAGAGTGAAGTTGACAGGCAACAGCAATAAACATCTGGGAGTGCAGCATCCTAGAGATGTGTGTTTTGGTACAGTCATAGTAGAGTAGTACAGCATCCTAGAGATGTGTGTTTTGGTACAGTCATAGTAGGGTAGTACAGCATCCTAGAGATGTGTGTTTTGGTACAGTCATAGTAGGGTAGTACAGCATCCTAGAGATGTGTGTTTTGGTACAGTCATAGTAGGGTAGTGCAGCATCCTAGAGATGTGTGTTTTGGTACAGTCATAGTAGGGTAGTACATCATCTTAGAGATGTGTGTTTTGGTACAGTCATAGTAGGGTAGTACAGCATCCTAGAGATGTGTGTTTTGGTACAGTCATAGTAGGGTAGTACAGCATCCTAGAGATGTGTGTTTTGGTACAGTCATAGTAGGGTAGTACAGCATCCTAGAGATGTGTGTTTTGGTACAGTCATAGTAGGGTAGTGCAGCATCCTAGAGATGTGTGTTTTGGTACAGTCATAGTAGGGTAGTGCAGCATCCTAGAGATGTGTGTTTTGGTACAGTCATAGTAGGGTAGTACATCATCTTAGAGATGTGTGTTTTGGTACAGTCATAGTAGGGTAGTACAGCATCCTAGAGATGTGTGTTTTGGTACAGTCATAGTAGGGTAGTACAGCATCCTAGAGATGTGTGTTTTGGTACAGTCATAGTAGGGTAGTACAGTATCCTAGAGATGTTTGTTTTGGTACAGTCATAGTAGGGTAGTACAGCATCCTAGAGATGTGTGTTTTGGTACAGTCATAGTAGGGTAGTACAGCATCCTAGAGATGTGTGTTTTGGTACAGTCATAGTAGGGTAGTACAGCATCCTAGAGATGTGTGTTTTGGTACAGTCATAGTAGGGTAGTATGTTCATTATATGTTCACAGACTATTTCTGCATTTATGTTCTGCATCCTCTGTTGAATGAATACCTAGAGAGTTGTGAAAATGACTTTTCTCTGATCTCAACAAGCCTTGTGCTTGAGTCGCTGATGTCCCTGCAGAATACAACACTGCCCTCTGCAGGTTGCCTGATGGTCTGCACCTCCTCACTTCAACATCTCTACCGAGCTCCATATGAGTCATCTATTTTTCTCTACTCCCACGTCCTCCCAATGTTCCTTATCGACAGAAGCACAGACTACCCCTCCCTAAGCCCCTCCTCATAACCCTGTCTAGTGTACTACACACCCTGTGGTATTACTCTTCTAATCTAAGTCCCATTTTAATGGGAATCCTGACCCAAATAAACATTCTCTGTGGAACACACTGAACGAATGCTGCTCTGCTCTAAGCCACATTGAAGCGCAGCATAGGGATTTGTGTCTGTTTGTGTCTGTCCAACAGTACCTTTCACTGCTTTGGCAACCACAGGGTTAGAAGCCAAGGAAGGCTTGCCGGCACCTTCAGCGTTCGCCGCGCGCACTCTGAACACATAGGACACTCCAACTTCCAGCCCAGTCACCTGAAAACGAGGAGGACTGTCAAATGTGCCAGATAGGCTGACACATTGTCATAACGCAGGTATTCTAGGAATACTCTCTGTACCTTGTGGTAGCGGTGACTGACAGCGTGGCTCTCGTTGGAACAGTGCCATTCATCTGAGCCTTTCTTTGCAAAGTCAACAAAGTAGCCTGTGATCGGGCTGGTGCCGGTGTAGACGGGAGCCTTCCACTCCACCAACACAGAGTCATCACGGATCTCGCAGAAAGTCATGTCATAGGCTGGACCTGAAATTCAGAGTGCAGTAAATGTACAAAAATGACAGACAAGCAGTTCTTCATGTCAGACGTAAGTCAGAGCACATACGTCAGACTGTGTAATGTCTATGTGCTGCTGTTTTAACGATTGATGTTGGAAGTGGTACCGGCGATAAACTTCTGCTTGAATACACCTATTCCATAATTCATGAAAAATTATGAGATATGCATTAATGCTTTAATTATGCAACGGTATTTGCATGTAAAATGATCTTCACTTCTTTGAACTATGCACACTTCATCTTTAAAATAGAAACTTGTTTTAGAGAGGTTTTCGGTACTGTACCTGGCTCGGGTATGGTCCAGGCATCACAATGGAAGGCCTTGCTGGGGGCAGAGGGGGCACCAAGACCAGCAAGACTTCCACCATAAACCATGAACTCATAGACTGCACCTGCACTCAGATGTTCAACCTGTGGTTGTGAAGGAAAGTACTAAAATGGTTACAACTAATTGAACTGCAATAGATTCCATATGATCCTACACTATCTACACTAAAGGTGCCATCTAGGACCTTAAAGGGTTCTACGGCTGTCCCCATTAGGAAAACCCTTTTTGGTTCCAGGTAAAAACCTTTTTTTGTTTCAGGTAGAACCCTCTATGGAAAGGGTTCTACATTGAACTGAAAAGGGCATGGAACCAAAAAGGGTTCTGCAAAGAGTTATCATATGGGGACAGCCAAAGAACCCTTTTAGGTCCTAGAAAGCACCTTTTGTTCTAAGAGTGTATAATCCTAACCAGTACAGATGTGTTTAGATGACTCAGGTCGATCAGATTTGTACCTTGAACAGCCGCTCTTTGATTGGTGGGATGTTGATCTCTCTCCATGTGTGTTCTCCGTGCCTGTGTTTGTCAATGTAGTATTCAACCACCGGAGAGCCACCGGAGTGGACTGGGTGCTTCCAGTTCAGAACCATAGACTCTCCGTCACAGGCCAGCAGAGCAATGTCATATGGAGCAGAGGGAGTCGCTGCACACAGAGTTTACAAGTGTCTTAAACATGTATCATGATTAGGGCCCTGTTTTTTGGGCCCTGTTTTAATCATGTCACATGACCTGGATTGGATATATAGCAGGGTTCTCTACACTCTTAGAAAAAAAGGTGCTATCTGGAACCAAAAAGGGTTCTTCGGCTCTCCCCATAGAAAAACTCTTTGAAGAACCCCTTTTGGTTCCAGGTAGAACCTTTGTGGGTTCCATGTGGAACCCTTTCCACAGAGGGTTCTACCTGGAACACAAAAGAGTTCTAACTGGAACCAAAAATGGTTCTAACTGGAACCAAAAAGAGTTATCCTTTGGGGAAAGCTGCAGAACCCTTTCAGAACCTATTTTTCTAAGAGTTTAGGGTTATGGTTGTTAAGGCTTTCGGTAGCATGAATAATACATTAATTTTAGTGCATAATGGCGCCAACTAGCATGTAGCCTAGCGTTTCAGCACGTTGGGCCAGTAACCGAAAGGTCGCTGGTTCAAATCCCAGAGCCAACTAGGTGAAAAATCGGTCGGTGTGCTCTTAAGCAAGGCACTTAACCTTAATTGCTCCTATAAGTCACTGGATAAGAGCATCTGCTAAATGTAAATATGATAATTGTTGTTAAAAAACCCTGCAATCCACATAGCTTGGAGTATCGTCAATGAGTTTAGAAATGTATGGTTTGATGAAACAATCTGCAGTTGTTGGTTGAATGTCCCAAAGGAACTCTACGAACCAATGGATTGCCTAAATTATTCACATCATTTGGACATCGAGAAAAGTACACGATGACAGGCTCAAATCCAATAGGCTCCCAGGCTGTCCTGCTGAAACGTGTGAATAGGAAGAATGACAGTCCTCTTCATTTATTGGAGACATTTATTTAATGATACGATGCTTGTGATGATATAATCATTAGATATTCAGCCGACTTAAGGCATCAAAGTTAGATGCCTTTGTGTGTTTTACTTCTGGACAGCTACCAACGGCCTTGAAGAAAGTCTTGACAACATTGCTACAATTTATTCACTGTGATCATTCACAGAGAAAAGAGCCTCCAGCTAAGCACAGTGGGTCGCTAAAATTGAGTATTTGCAATTTTCTTCTTTGTTACTGTTGCTACTGCCATATTGAATGCAGCACTTTTTCCACCTGGTTGGAATCTCGACAAATGACAAGTATATTCTGTCTGCTGTGTGTGTGTGTCCATACTCACTGAGTGCAGCTTTGACAGAGAGGGGGGAGGACTCCTGTGATTCATCACTAAGACCCAGCTCATTGATGGCTTGCACACGGAAAGCATATGTCTCACCAGTGGTCAAACCTTGAACCACAAACCTAATCAAAAATAGCAAATTAAGCATTGTGATGAATGAAATCACACTTCAAATAATAAGTACAGTGCCTTGCAAAAGTATTCATCCGCCTTGGCCTTTTTCCTATTTTGTTGCATTACAACCTGTAATTTAAATAGATTTTTAATTGGATTCCATGTAATGGACATACACAAAATAGTTCAAATTGGTGAAGTGAAATTAAAAAAATTAAAAACAGAAGAGTGGTGCGTGCATATGTATTCACCCCCTTTTCTATGAAGCCACTAAATAAGATCTGGTGCAACCAATTACCTTCAGAAGTCACATAATTAGTTAAATAAAGTCCACCTGTGTGCAATCTAAGTGTCACGTGATCTAAGTATATATACACCTGTTCTGAAATGCCCCAGAGTCTGCAACACCACTAAGCAAGGGGCACCACCATCTGAAACTCCAAAACTTCCGAAACTTTGAACATCCCATGGAGCACCATTCAATCCATTCTAAAAAAATGGAAAGAATATGGCACCACAACAAACGTGCCAAGGGAGGGTCGCCCACTAAAACTCATGGACCAGGCAAGGAGGGCATTAATCAGAGAGGCAACAAAGAGACCAATGATAACCCTGAAGGAGCTGCAAAGCTCCACAGCAGAGATTGGAGTATCTGTCCATAGGACCACTTTAAGCCGTACACTCCACAGAACTGGGCTTTACAGGAAGACTGGACAGAAAAAAGCCATTGCTTTAAGAAAAAAATAAGCAAACACTTAGTGTTTGGTGTTCGCCAAAAGGCATGTGGGAGATTCCCCAAACATATGGAAGAAGGTACTTTGGTCCGATGAGACTAAAATTCAGCTTATTGGCCATCAAGGAAAACGCTATGTCTGGCGCAAACCCAACACCTCTCATCACCCCGAGAACACCATCCATGTTTTTCATCGGCAGGGACTGGGAATTGAAGGAATGATGGATGGCGCTAAATGCAAGGAAATTCTTGAGAGAAACAGGTTTGTCTTCCAGAGATTTGAGACTGGGACGGAGGTTCACCTTCCAGCAGGACAATGACCCTAAGCATACTGCTAAAGCAACACTTGAGTGGTTTAAGGGGAACATTTAAATGTTTTGGAATGGCCTAGTCAAAGCCCATACCTCAATCAAATTGAGAATCTGTGGTATGACTTAAAATTGCTGTACATCAGCAGAACCCATCCAACTTGAAAGAGCTGGAGCAGTTTTGTCTTGAAGAATGGGCAAAAATCCCAGTGGCTAGATGTGCCAAGCTTATAGAGACATACCCCAAGAGACTTGCAGCTGTAATTGCTGCAAAAGGTGGCTCTACAAAGTATTGACTTAGGGGGTGAATGCATGCTCAAGTTCTGTTTTTTTGTCTTTTTGTTTGTTTCACAATAAAAAATATTTTGCATCTTCAAAATATTTTGCATCTTCAAAGTGGTCGGCATCAAATGATACAAACCCCCAAATAGTCCATTTTAATTCCAGGTTGTAAAGGCAACAAAATAGGAAAAATGCCAAGCAGGGTGAATAGTTTCGCAAGCCACTGTACAAGACAGAATACATACTTGTTGTTCTTGTGAGGTTTGTGGTTAGCTGAACCCCAGTCCCCAGAGCCTTTTACACACACATCGATGTAGTAGCCAATAAGATTATTAGGCTCCTTGGGTTCAGCCCATTGGATAAGAAGAGATGTATCAGTCTCCCTTGTGGCAACCACCTGACCAGGAGCGGAGGGGACCCCTACAGTAGATGAATAAGGCATGGTTAATGTCTAAGGCAAAAGGTCAACTATCTATAACTTACTTTAAATGAAGGACAATTAAAAAAAATTGGCTAAATCTGTAATATGGGTGCAAATTACTTTTTAAACATTTTTCCAGAGTAACTTTTTTCCAATTCTACCCTTGACTATTGCTATGCTTTGCAGGGAGTTTGACATTTAGAGAAAATACTTGAGAACAACCTTGTGGAGGACTTTAAGAGATAGCTATAAAGCCACTGAAGAGGACCATCTTACCGCGCAGCTCTTGAGTCTGAATGGGCTCTGTGGGCTCAGAGGCTTCACTGCTGCCGTACATGTTTGCAGCCAGCACGCGGAACAAGTACTGTTTTCCCTCAGACAAATCGAACACGGCATAGCGAGGAGATCTCACGGGTACCTGAGTGTTTACCCTCTGCCACGCACCGCTCTCGGCCAAGCACTGTGAGGGAAGAGCCCCAAAGACAACATTTACACTCTGTAACAACATCCACAGATACTGTCAAATGCAATGGAGAAGAAGACATAACCCCAATTCATTATGTAGACTTCAACCATTCATTCGATTTGAATCATGACCCTACTTGTAATTGCCCTTGATTATTCTATTGAAATGGGATCCCAGAAAGATGTAATGTGTTTTAGAGGACACAAATCTAGTGATTCCATGTTGAAATATGTCTCTATTCTGTTGCTGCAAAATTTGGGTAAAAAAGAAAGGTGAGAGAGCAGAGAGAGACCAACCTTCTCAATATAGTACCACACTGGGGCCTGGCCCTGATAAGGAGCAGGTTTCCAGCTGAGGACAACATATGTTCGGTCGGTCTCTGAAGCGTGCAACTTGGAGGGGGTTCCTGGTACTTTCTTCCCATCTACGGACACAAGACATCACAAAGAATTCACAAACTGTTTTTTGCCCAAGTGGGAGCATTCCCCCGAGTTGTCTATACACATACAGTGCCAGCCAAAGGTTTGGACACACCTACTCATTCAAGGGTTTTTCTTTATTTTGACTATTTTCTACATTGTAGAATAATAGTGAAGACATCAAAACTATGAAATAAAACATATGTTATCATGTAGTAAACATTGTTTTGGTTACTACATGATTCCATATGTGTTATTTCATGTATATAAATATTTACATTTTTATTTTTTTTATTGAATATTAAAACATACAATTTACTTGCAGTGAAGCCGCTCAACATCTACATCCCATTCAGTCATCTAACAGACTCCCATCCAGAGTCTGGGGCACTCAAGGGCACGTCGTCAGATCTCCCATATGGTCAAAAATGGGGACCAGAATCAGCGACCTATCAGCTACCAGCCCAAGCTCCCAACCACCAGGCCACCAGCCCTCCAAGATCCCCCCCCACAGTCCCTCCCCCCCCCGAGAAAAATTATTATTGCTATTATTGCCATTATTGCTAAATATTGAGACAGAGAGCAGCTGATTAGTAGCCTAGTGGTTAAGAGCATTGGGTCAGTAACCAAAAGGTTACTGGTTTGAATCCCTGAGCTGACTGGGTAAAACAAACCTGTCAATGTACCCTTGAGCAAGGCACTTAACCCTAATTGCTCCTCTAAGTCGCTCTGGATAAGAGTGTCTGCTAAATAACTAAAATGTAAAAGATGTGACAGTTGTTGTACAGATGTTAGGCATGGTACAATGTGAGGGCTAATGATATGGCAATATTGTAAAGGGGGAGTTGGACCTCCTTTCAGTGTCTGATGAGGTATACAGAAATAAGCATAGAAAAGTAATATCATGACTTCTTAGAAGAACATCAAAGATTTTTGCATCAAACTAGTTGATCGAGATTCAAGGATCCCCATACATCATAGAAAACCATTTAGTACCTTCAACGTCGTGGTGGTAAATTACAACGTCAAGTTTTCCACCCAACTTGATGGCTGTCAAAACAAAGATAAAAACATAAAAGTATATACATTTAATTTGATTCTAGAGAATACATGAACTCACAAGGTAAAGTTTAAGATGTCATCGCCACATTACCATGGAGTCTTTCAAATTCAGTGGGGTCCAGGGCGGCGATGGCGTCAGATATTCTGGAGGGCTTGCTGATGCCGTGTGAGTTTATTGCCCGCACACGGAAATAGTAGGAGTGGCCCTCGAACAGGCCAGGCACAGGATATTTACAGATCTTAATGGGGGAGTCATTGCACTGCACCCAATTTTCAGTTCCAGTTTCACATCTGAAACAAAATGAGGAAAATTGGTTCATCTCCCCAAATCATTCTCTGAAGAGGACATTTTGGCTGATAAAGCTACATTATCCTGTCACCAGCTACGAACAGTGGTGGAAGAGTATAGGTTGTAATTTGCAGATTTGTCTCCAATTTTGGAGCCTAGATTGTTATGTGATTATAAGAAGAAGAAAAAAATGAAAGTATATAACGTGTTCCTGATGTTTTTCCTGGTCAGATCATGGCATCTGGAAAAAGTAGCTGGAAATATTCACATTTGATTCCCATTTCAACACCTTCCGTTACCTATCTACAAAGTATCCGATGATGGGGCCTTCAGTGGTGGTGTTGGGAGGCTTCCAGGACACGATGACATAATCTCTGTTGGCGTCATGGATCTTGATGTCCATAGGGGCACCTGGAGCTCCAGGCACTGGGGGAGGACCATCTGGCACAGGGACAAAGCAAGTCACATCTTCATACTCTGTCAAAGTACATCATGCCATAGCCAAGTATTAAGGTAGTCACTAGTTACTACATCCACAAATGGCTAAACACCGCTTATTTCTACAGTTTCTTTTCTTTAAATCTGAAATTTTTGAATTAATACATTTTTACAATATAGCCAATTTTGACTTTGTGGCTGTTGTAACTACTGACAACCCTGTATTTAGCGAGTTGGGCCAATGCGGTTTATGAATTGTGATGCATTTACATGACACTATAAAATTATATGGCAGCCATGTTAGCTCCCCATTGACATTACATGGAGAATATTTAAACAATACTAACTGAATGTCTAGAACTAGAACAACATTCAAAATTCTAAAATTCAAAAATGATATTCCAAAAGTTTGCTTCACTCTTTATTCTAAAAGTTGGCCTAACTGTAAATATATGGCTTTGAATCACACAATACCTGAAACTCCCTGTGAACAGAACCATCAAAGGACCAAATCAGCTTTTTTGAAAGATATCAGAATATTACTGACACTACAATTTTTAAAGTAGCTGCATTGCTGGTACACACAGAGGGGGTATAGCTACAAACAGGGGCGCAACTTTGGTTTTAGAATTTTTTTTATTTTTTATCCAGTCGGATAAACACTGCAAACAGCCTACCCGACCGCTTGGAGGCGTCTGCATGGTCCTAAAGCAAACCGTTGCCTTGTTTTGTATCACATTCCAATGATACAACTGGGGGGGACAAAAATTCAATTTCAGAAGTTAGTTGGGGACGTCCTCCCGTCCCCAGTGAAAGTTGCGCCCCTGGCTACAATTCTCAAAGTTAGTTGTTGTTTTACCTGCACAGGAAACAAATGCACTGTGGACCGCATCTCCCCCCTTTGTAACCATACGGAGTGAGTAGACACCCTCATCATCCTTGTTCAGGTGAGGCAGGGTCAGCTTGGTCTCGCCTCTAGCAGACTCTATCTTCACCCACTTGGAGTCTGACAGCCGATGATCTGACACAAAAAACAGCAACATTAAAAAGTGAGGACCTGTCAGTAGCTGAAGTTACAAAACTGGCCTCGTAAATCGTCTGTTATTGAGAGCGTTATGATCGTAAGAGAAAATGTGATACCGTCTCTGAACCATTGAGCTTCAGGCTGCAGATTGGCTAGGTTAGGAGTAGCGGTCATTGTGGCGGCCAAGGTGACTGTGTCTCCCTCTGTTCCAAAGACCGAGCCAAAAGTCTCCAGGAAGGTGATGTTGATCTTGGTGTATTTGATTTCCGGCAACATGGGAACTGCAGAAGACAGTAAAGGAGGACATACTTACAGTATTATGACTCTATTTCAGTAACATCATTATAGAGCACCATGATCACAATTATTTTCTGCAACCATGCAATTACATACACTTTGAAAGAGAGAGAGCGCTCTGAAATATTCTAAAGATATTGTGACAGTCTGACAAAAACGATCTATGTACCTCAGCATATTCATACCACTTAAATAGCACTCTCTGTCTCCTATTCTCTTTTTAAAGAAGACAAAAGGGCAACTGGTGTTGTGATTAATATATACCAGAGGAGGCTGGTGGAAGGAGTTATAGGACAGGTTCATTGTAATGGCTGGAATGGAATTAATGGAACGGTATCAAGCACATCAAACATTTGGAAATAAATCAAAAACAACATTATTCTAACAAAGCATGTTTGAATTGATATACCTTCTACAGTAGTTTATGTTTGTCTCTCACTATAGTACAAAACATTGTTGTGTTGAGTACATTGATTCATATATGTAGGCTACATCTTTACAATTCAAGAAGAATGAGGCCCTATTCAAGCAATCCCCAGTGAGTGGATTTGACTCAACGGTGCTCAGAATCTACTCAGAGGATAAATTAAGTATCAGAGAGAATACACAGGACAGTTGTGTTGGGTGGACTTACTTGTGTAAGGAAGCCATGCATAGGAAGATGAATGTCCTTCTTCTCTGATCCCTGCAGAACAGACATATTATACACACACAATCACTATGCAACAATACAATACACCATCATGTTGTATGATTATGGTATAAATCAAGTAATTACACATACGCTTTCCATTTAAAGGGGCAATCAGCAGTCGCTCCATACATTTTTGGACTTATAAGTTATATAACTTCTAATTGCCTCATGAGCTTAGTTTAACTGTCGTACCCCATCAGAACCCAAAATATAATCTTGTTTTACGCCAATGTTTCAAAACGTGGTTAAAACTATAATTGTGATGTCATGGATGTTCAGTCCTTGCATCCATAGCTCTGTCTATGAATTTGAGAGATATTACATTTCTCCAGCCCCATCCCTCAACTTTTTACCGCAACAGTAGTGGGGAGTATGCTTTATTATTGTGTCCACTGCTGATTGGCCGTTTAAATAAGCATTATATTAAAAACAATGCATTGACAAAACATGTATACTGTATGTTTTTGCCTTTCCAGACTTACTCTTGACAATGACAGAGGCTTGAGTAGAGACCTGTCCATGAATGTTACCAGCCACAGCAGTGTACTGCGCAGTGTCATCAGTTTCACACCTATAGTGAATACCGGAAGAATACATATTGGAAACTGTACATGAACAAACATAAACATCTCAGCAATACTTAAGGCTTAGACTTTTATCTATTTATTTTTGTTTGTGGATTTATTATTTATTTTTGATTAATTTATTAACCACCAAACATAATTTCATGAGTTGAATTTACAGGATGGTAAACTTTCAAAGGATGATAAATTATGTAGATTATGCAAATTGCTGTTGACTAAAATTAATACTGTGAAATATCAAGACACGGTCCTCATTTGAAATGTTGTTATGGCTCTATTAATGCACAATATTGCACAGCAAATAAATACAGAACATTTAAATACTTTTATAGCGTCGTATCTTGACCTCTAGAACCACACACTCAAGATCATGGCAGACATTATCAAATGTTTTGAACTCAGGACAGGAGAATAATTCTATGCAGGGGATGAAGAAAAAAACAAGTCCATGAATTCTTCAGGAGATATTCAACATGAGAGGCTTTTAAACATGAATGGCAAACATCTGAAGATTCAAGGGGGGAGAGAAGGCTGAGAATAGTGACAGATATCAGACCTTGACCCTGCACACACTATTTTAAAGCTGTCCACTCTCACTTTCTCCAAACCACGGTTGTTCTCTTTGAGTGTGAAAGGGTTTGAACACTGGGAGAATACAGAGTGGCATTTCTTTATTGAGACCTTTCATTTTGATTTGGAGAGGCAAAAAGTGCTTTGAGACTTGAGAGGGGATCTAGCCTTGGTGCCCCTGACACTCTGACAGCGAGGGGATGCAGTGCTCTTTAAGGAGCTCCAAGATCCAATGACACAGAGCTCAGCACTTCGCTATGAACAGCTGACGAGTCCTCAAGATGAGGGCGGCGCCCAAGAGGGCTTTTGACTAAATTGGAAAAGCTCCACAGCTACAGCTCCACCATTCACAAGACTCCCTTTTGTGGGCACTCGTGTGTTAATTAAGTTAACATTAAACACTGGGATTGTGAGTGAAATGCAGGGAGGCCACAGTGAAAATCCCCAATGTTCCAGGAGCAAAGTCATGATATTGTATCAGATTTTGTAAATGGCCGTGATAAGCTACCATGATGGGATAATGTTTTGCGGACAAATGGATCTAAATAATAAACAACTCAAATCAATGAGAACATGTGCTTTCCCTCATTGTTTTACCACTGACGGTGTGCATCCATTGTGCCTCCTAATGTCTGAAACACATAGATTAGCTATAGCTAAAACCAAAAAATCCTACCATGAGAATAACTTACTTGGCAATCTCCAGGGTATGAATTCCAACATTGTCCTGCACATTGTATTTAATTGATGACATGTCAATGCTGACACCATCTTTATACCTGGAGAGAAATCAAGTAGAAGTGGTTGATGGTGAATCTTTCAGTTGGATGTGGTAACACAAAAGTGACCACGTGTGCAGAATATTGTGATCAGACTGTGTATTAGCAGAGAGGCTAGCTCACTGAATATGCTACTCTGGAAATTCCTTTGGTCTCTACTGAGTTAGGTACATCAGTTTTTAGTTGTGATGTTCTGGTGCCTCTAGGGTGATTCAGAATGCTGATTGAGGACCTTATTACTGATGAATGGGATGTTCTGGTGCCTCTAGGGTGATTTAGAATGCTGATCGAGGACCTTATTACTGATGAATGTGATGTTCTGGTGCCTCTAGGGTGATTTAGAAGGTTGACTGAGGACCTTATTACTGATGAATGTGATGTTCTGGTGCCTCTAGGGTGATTTAGAATGCTGATTGAGGACCTTATTACTGATGAATGTGATGTTCTGGTGCCTCTAGGGTGATTTAGAAGGTTGACTGAGGACCTTATTACTGATGAATGTGATGTTCTGGTGCCTCTAGGGTGATTTAGAATGCTGATTAAGGACCTTATTACTGATGAATGTGATGTTCTGGTGCCTCTAGGGTGATTTAGAAGATTGACTGAGGACCTTATTACTGATGAATGTGATGTTCTGGTGCCTCTAGGGTGATTTAGAATGCTGATTGAGGACCTTATTACTGATGAATGTGATGTTCTGGTGCCTCTAGGGTGATTCAGAATGCTGATTGAGGACCTTATTACTGATGAATGTGATGTTCTGGTGCCTCTAGGGTGATTTAGAATGCTGATTGAGGACCTTATTACTGATGAATGTGATGTTCTGGTGCCTCTAGGGTGATTTAGAAGGTTGACTGAGGACCTTATTACTGATGAATGTGATGTTCTGGTGCCTCTAGGGTGATTCAGAATGCTGATTGAGGACCTTATTACTGATGAATGTGATGTTCTGGTGCCTCTAGGGTGATTTAGAATGCTGATTGAGGACCTTATTACTGATGAATGTGATGTTCTGGTGCCTCTAGGGTGATTTAGAAGATTGACTGAGGACCGTATTACTGATGAATGTGATGTTCTGGTGCCTCTAGGGTGATTTAGAATGCTGATTGAGGACCTTATTACTGATGAATGTGATGTTCTGGTGCCTCTAGGGTGATTTAGAATGCTGATCGAGGAACTTATTACTGATGAATGTGATGTTCTGGTGCCTCTAGGGTGATTTAGAATGCTGATCGAGGACCTTATTACTGATGAATGTGATGTTCTGGTGCCTCTAGGGTGATTTAGAATGCTGATTGAGGACCTTATTACTGATGAATGTGATGTTCTGGTGCCTCTAGGGTGATTCAGAATGCTGACTGAGGACCTTATTACAGATGAATGTGATGTTCTGGTGCCTCTAGGGTGATTCAGAATGCTGATTGGGGACCTTATTACTGATGAATGTGATGTTCTGGTGCCTCTATGGTGATTTAGAATGCTGATTGAGGACCTTATTACTGATGAATGTGATGTTCTGGTGCCTCTAGGGTGATTTAGAAGGTTGATTGAGGACCTTATTACTGATGAATGTGATGTTCTGGTGCCTCTAGGGTGATTCAGAATGCTGATTGAGGACCTTATTACTGATGAATGTGATGTTCTGGTGCCTCTAGGGTGATTCAGAATGCTGATTGAGGACCTTATTACTGATGAATGTGATGTTCTGGTGCCTCTAGGGTGATTTAGAATGCTGATTGGGGACCTTATTACTGATGAATGTGATGTTCTGGTGCCTCTAGGGTGATTTAGAATGCTGATTGAGGACCTTATTACTGATGAATGTGATGTTCTGGTGCCTCTAGGGTGATTTAGAATGCTGATCGAGGACCTTATTACTGATGAATGTGATGTTCTGGTGCCTCTAGGGTGATTTAGAATGCTGATCGAGGACCTTATTACTGATGAATGTGATGTTCTGGTGCCTCTAGGGTGATGTAGAATGCTGATTGAGGACCTTATTACTGATGAATGTGATGTTCTGGTGCCTCTAGGGTGATTCAGAATGCTGACTGAGGACCTTATTACTGATGAATGTGATGTTCTGGTGCCTCTAGGGTGATTTAGAAGGTTGACTGAAGACCTTATTACTGATGAATGTGATGTTCTGGTGCCTCTAGGGTGATTCAGAATGCTGATTGAGGACCTTATTACTGATGAATGTGATGTTCTGGTGCCTCTAGGGTGATTCAGAATGCTGATTGAGGACCTTATTACTGATGAATGTGATGTTCTGGTGCCTCTAGGGTGATTTAGAATGCTGATTGAGGACCTTATTACTGATGAATGTGATGTTCTGGTGCCTCTAGGGTGATTTAGAATGCTGATTGAGGACCTTATTACTGATGAATGTGATGTTCTGGTGCCTCTAGGGTGATTTAGAAGGTTGACTGAGGACCTTATTACTGATGAATGTGATGTTCTGGTGCCTCTAGGGTGATTTAGAATGCTGATCGAGGACCTTATTACTGATGAATGTGATGTTCTGGTGCATCTAGGGTGATTTAGAAGATTGACTGAGGACCGTATTACTGATGAATGTGATGTTCTGGTGCCTCTAGGGTGATTTAGAATGCTGATTGAGGACCTTATTACTGATGAATGTGATGTTCTGGTGCCTCTAGGGTGATTTAGAATGCTGATTGAGGACCTTATTACTGATGAATGTGATGTTCTGGTGCCTCTAGGGTGATTTAGAATGCTGATCGAGGACCTTATTACTGATGAATGTGATGTTCTGGTGCCTCTAGGGTGATTTAGAATGCTGATTGAGGACCTTATTACTGATGAATGTGATGTTCTGAGGGTGATTTAGAATGCTGATTGAGGACCTTATTACTGATGAATGTGATGTTCTGGTGCCTCTAGGGTGATTCAGAATGCTGACTGAGGACCTTATTACTGATGAATGTGATGTTCTGGTGCCTCTAGGGTGATTTAGAATGCTGATTGAGGACCTTATTACTGATGAATGTGATGTTCTGGTGCCTCTAGGGTGATTTAGAATGCTGATTGAGGACCTTATTACTGATGAATGTGATGTTCTGGTGCCTCTAGGGTGATTTAGAATGCTGATTGAGGACCTTATTACTGATGAATGTGATGTTCTGGTGCCTCTAGGGTGATTTAGAATGCTGATTAAGGACCTTATTACTGATGAATGTGATGTTCTGGTGCCTCTAGGGTGATTTAGAAGATTGACTGAGGACCTTATTACTGATGAATGTGATGTTCTGGTGCCTCTAGGGTGATTTAGAATGCTGATTGAGGACCTTATTACTGATGAATGTGATGTTCTGGTGCCTCTAGGGTGATTCAGAATGCTGATTGAGGACCTGATTGTTCTGGTGCCTCTAGATTCAGAATGCTGATGTTATTACTGATGAATGTGATGTTCTGGTGCCTCTAGGGTGATTTAGAATGCTGATTGAGGACCTTATTACTGATGAATGTGATGTTCTGGTGCCTCTAGGGTGATTTAGAAGGTTGACTGAGGACCTTATTACTGATGAATGTGATGTTCTGGTGCCTCTAGGGTGATTTAGAATGCTGATTGAGGACCTTATTACTGATGAATGTGATGTTCTGGTGCCTCTAGGGTGATTTAGAATGCTGATCGAGGACCTTATTACTGATGAATGTGATGTTCTGGTGCCTCTAGGGTGATTTAGAATGCTGATTGAGGACCTTATTACTGATGAATGTGATGTTCTGGTGCCTCTAGGGTGATTTAGAATGCTGATTGAGGACCTTATTACTGATGAATGTGATGTTCTGGTGCCTCTAGGGTGATTCAGAATGCTGACTGAGGACCTTATTACTGATGAATGTGATGTTCTGGTGCCTCTAGGGTGATTCAGAATGCTGATTGAGGACCTTATTACTGATGAATGTGATGTTCTGGTGCCTCTATGGTGATTTAGAATGCTGATTGAGGACCTTATTACTGATGAATGTGATGTTCTGGTGCCTCTAGGGTGATTTAGAAGGTTGACTGAGGACCTTATTACTGATGAATGTGATGTTCTGGTGCCTCTAGGGTGATTTAGAATGTTGACTGAGGACCTTATTACTGATGAATGTGATGTTCTGGTGCCTCTAGGGTGATTCAGAATGCTGATTGAGGACCTTATTACTGATGAATGTGATGTTCTGGTGCCTCTAGGGTGATTCAGAATGCTGATTGAGGACCTTATTACTGATGAATGTGATGTTCTGGTGCCTCTAGGGTGATTTAGAATGCTGATTGAGGACCTTATTACTGATGAATGTGATGTTCTGGTGCCTCTAGGGTGATTTAGAATGCTGATCGAGGACCTTATTACTGATGAATGTGATGTTCTGGTGCCTCTAGGGTGATTTAGAATGCTGATCGAGGACCTTATTACTGATGAATGTGATGTTCTGGTGCCTCTAGGGTGATTTAGAATGCTGATTGAGGACCTTATTACTGATGAATGTGATGTTCTGGTGCCTCTAGGGTGATTTAGAATGCTGATTGAGGACCTTATTACTGATGAATGTGATGTTCTGGTGCCTCTAGGGTGATTTAGAAGGTTGACTGAGGACCTTATTACTGATGAATGTGATGTTCTGGTGCCTCTAGGGTGATTTAGAATGCTGATTGAGGACCTTATTACTGATGAATGTGATGTTCTGGTGCCTCTAGGGTGATTTAGAATGCTGATTGAGGACCTTATTACTGATGAATGTGATGTTCTGGTGCCTCTAGGGTGATTTAGAATGCTGATTGAGGACCTTATTACTGATGAATGTGATGTTCTGGTGCCTCTAGGGTGATTTAGAATGCTGATTGAGGACCTTATTACTGATGAATGTGATGTTCTGGTGCCTCTAGGGTGATTTAGAAGGTTGACTGAGGACCTTATTACTGATGAATGTGATGTTCTGGTGCCTCTATGATTTAGAATGCTGATCGAGGACCTTATTACTGATGAATGTGATGTTCTGGTGCCTCTAGGGTGATTTAGAATGCTGATCGAGGACCTTATTACTGATGAATGTGATGTTCTGGTGCATCTAGGGTGATTTAGAAGATTGACTGAGGACCGTATTACTGATGAATGTGATGTTCTGGTGCCTCTAGGGTGATTTAGAATGCTGATTGAGGACCTTATTACTGATGAATGTGATGTTCTGGTGCCTCTAGGGTGATTTAGAATGCTGATTGAGGACCTTATTACTGATGAATGTGATGTTCTGGTGCCTCTAGGGTGATTTAGAATGCTGATTGAGGACCTTATTACTGATGAATGTGATGTTCTGGTGCCTCTAGGGTGATTTAGAATGCTGACTGAGGACCTTATTACTGATGAATGTGATGTTCTGGTGCCTCTATTGATTTAGAATGCTGATTGAGGACCTTATTACTGATGAATGTGATGTTCTGGTGCCTCTAGGGTGATTTAGAAGGTTGACTGAGGACCTTATTACTGATGAATGTGATGTTCTGGTGCCTCTAGGGTGATTTAGAATGCTGATTGAGGACCTTATTACTGATGAATGTGATGTTCTGGTGCCTCTAGGGTGATTCAGAATGCTGACTGAGGACCTTATTACTGATGAATGTGATGTTCTGGTGCCTCTAGGGTGATTTAGAATGCTGATTGAGGACCTTATTACTGATGAATGTGATGTTCTGGTGCCTCTAGGGTGATTTAGAAGGTTGACTGAGGACGTTATTACTGATGAATGTGATGTTCTGGTGCCTCTAGGGTGATTCAGAATGCTGATTGAGGACCTTATTACTGATGAATGTGATGTTCTGGTGCCTCTATGGTGATTTAG
This sequence comes from Oncorhynchus nerka, assembly GCF_034236695.1. Taxonomy (NCBI): domain Eukaryota; kingdom Metazoa; phylum Chordata; class Actinopteri; order Salmoniformes; family Salmonidae; genus Oncorhynchus; species Oncorhynchus nerka. The sequence goes on from NC_088411.1 coordinate 35,072,691, forward strand.
AATGCTGATTGAGGACCTTATTACTGATGAATGTGATGTTCTGGTGCCTCTAGGGTGATTTAGAAGGTTGACTGAGGACCTTATTACTGATGAATGTGATGTTCTGGTGCCTCTAGGGTGATTCAGAATGCTGATTGAGGACCTTATTACTGATGAATGTGATGTTCTGGTGCCTCTAGGGTGATTTAGAATGCTGATTGAGGACCTTATTACTGATGAATGTGATGTTCTGGTGCCTCTAGGGTGATTTAGAATGCTGATTGAGGACCTTATTACTGATGAATGTGATGTTCTGGTGCCTCTAGGGTGATTTAGAATGCTGATTGAGGACCTTATTACTGATGAATGTGATGTTCTGGTGCCTCTAGGGTGATTTAGAATGCTGATTGAGGACCTTATTACTGATGAATGTGATGTTCTGGTGCCTCTAGGGTGATTTAGAAGATTGACTGAGGACCTTATTACTGATGAATGTGATGTTCTGGTGCCTCTAGGGTGATTTAGAATGCTGATTGAGGACCTTATTACTGATGAATGTGATGTTCTGGTGCCTCTAGGGTGATTTAGAATGCTGATTGAGGACCTTATTACTGATGAATGTGATGTTCTGGTGCCTCTAGGGTGATTTAGAATGCTGATTGAGGACCTTATTACTGATGAATGTGATGTTCTGGTGCCTCTAGGGTGATTCAGAATGCTGACTGAGGACCTTATTACTGATGAATGTGATGTTCTGGTGCCTCTAGGGTGATTCAGAATGCTGATTGAGGACCTTATTACTGATGAATGTGATGTTCTGGTGCCTCTATGGTGATTTAGAATGCTGATTGAGGACCTTATTACTGATGAATGTGATGTTCTGGTGCCTCTAGGGTGATTTAGAAGGTTGACTGAGGACCTTATTACTGATGAATGTGATGTTCTGGTGCCTCTAGGGTGATTCAGAATGCTGATTGAGGACCTTATTACTGATGAATGTGATGTTCTGGTGCCTCTAGGTGATTTAGAATGCTGATTGAGGACCTTATTACTGATGAATGTGATGTTCTGGTGCCTCTAGGGTGATTTAGAATGCTGATTGAGGACCTTATTACTGATGAATGTGATGTTCTGGTGCCTCTAGGGTGATTTAGAATGCTGATTGAGGACCTTATTACTGATGAATGTGATGTTCTGGTGCCTCTAGGGTGATTTAGAATGCTTGACTGAGGACCTTATTACTGATGAATGTGATGTTCTGGTGCCTCTAGGGTGATTTAGAATGCTGATTGAGGACCTTATTACTGATGAATGTGATGTTCTGGTGCCTCTAGGGTGATTTAGAATTGACTGAGGACCTTATTACTGATGAATGTGATGTTCTGGTGCCTCTAGGGTGATTTAGAATGCTGATTGAGGACCTTATTACTGATGAATGTGATGTTCTGGTGCCTCTAGGGTGATTTAGAATGCTGATTGAGGACCTTATTACTGATGAATGTGATGTTCTGGTGCCTCTAGGGTGATTTAGAATGCTGATCGAGGACCTTATTACTGATGAATGTGATGTTCTGGTGCCTCTAGGGTGATTTAGAATGCTGATTGAGGACCTTATTACTGATGAATGTGATGTTCTGGTGCCTCTAGGGTGATTTAGAATGCTTGATTGAGGACCTTATTACTGATGAATGTGATGTTCTGGTGCCTCTAGGGTGATTTAGAATGCTGATTGAGGACCTTATTACTGATGAATGTGATGTTCTGGTGCCTCTAGGGTGATTTAGAATGCTGATTGAGGACCTTATTACTGATGAATGTGATGTTCTGGTGCCTCTAGGGTGATTTAGAAGATTGACTGAGGACCTTATTACTGATGAATGTGATGTTCTGGTGCCTCTAGGTGATTTAGAATGCTGATTGAGGACCTTATTACTGATGAATGTGATGTTCTGGTGCCTCTAGGGTGATTTAGAATGCTGATCGAGGACCTTATTACTGATGAATGTGATGTTCTGGTGCCTCTAGGGTGATTTAGAATGCTGATTGAGGACCTTATTACTGATGAATGTGATGTTCTGGTGCCTCTAGGGTGATTTAGAATGCTGATTGAGGACCTTATTACTGATGAATGTGATGTTCTGGTGCCTCTAGGGTGATTTAGAATGCTGATTGAGGACCTTATTACTGATGAATGTGATGTTCTGGTGCCTCTAGGGTGATTTAGAATGCTGATTGAGGACCTTATTACTGATGAATGTGATGTTCTGGTGCCTCTAGGGTGATTTAGAATGCTGATTGAGGACCTTATTACTGATGAATGTGATGTTCTGGTGCCTCTAGGGTGATTTAGAAGGCTGACTGAGGACCTTATTACTGATGAATGTGATGTTCTGGTGCCTCTAGGGTGATTTAGAATGCTGATTGAGGACCTTATTACTGATGAATGTGATGTTCTGGTGCCTCTAGGGTGATTTAGAATGCTGATTGAGGACCTTATTACTGATGAATGTGATGTTCTGGTGCCTCTAGGGTGATTTAGAATGCTGACTGAGGACCTTATTACTGATGAATGTGATGTTCTGGTGCCTCTAGGGTGATTTAGAATGCTGATTGAGGACCTTATTACTGATGAATGTGATGTTCTGGTGCCTCTAGGTGATTTAGAATGCTGATTGAGGACCTTATTACTGATGAATGTGATGTTCTGGTGCCTCTAGGGTGATTTAGAATGCTGATTGAGGACCTTATTACTGATGAATGTGATGTTCTGGTGCCTCTAGGGTGATTCAGAATGCTGATTGAGGACCTTATTACTGATGAATGTGATGTTCTGGTGCCTCTAGGGTGATTTAGAATGCTGATTGAGGACCTTATTACTGATGAATGTGATGTTCTGGTGCCTCTAGGGTGATTTAGAATGCTGATTGAGGACCTTATTACTGATGAATGTGATGTTCTGGTGCCTCTAGGGTGATTTAGAAGATTGACTGAGGACCGTATTACTGATGAATGTGATGTTCTGGTGCCTCTAGGGTGATTTAGAATGCTGATTGAGGACCTTATTACTGATGAATGTGATGTTCTGGTGCCTCTAGGGTGATTTAGAATGATTGACTGAGGACCTTATTACTGATGAATGTGATGTTCTGGTGCCTCTAGGGTGATTTAGAATGCTGATTGAGGACCTTATTACTGATGAATGTGATGTTCTGGTGCCTCTAGGGTGATTTAGAATGCTGATTGAGGACCTTATTACTGATGAATGTGATGTTCTGGTGCCTCTAGGGTGATTTAGAATGCTGATTGAGGACCTTATTACTGATGAATGTGATGTTCTGGTGCCTCTAGGGTGATTTAGAAGGCTGACTGAGGACCTTATTACTGATGAATGTGATGTTCTGGTGCCTCTAGGGTGATTCAGAATGCTGATTGAGGACCTTATTACTGATGAATGTGATGTTCTGGTGCCTCTATGGTGATTTAGAATGCTGATTGAGGACCTTATTACTGATGAATGTGATGTTCTGGTGCCTCTAGGGTGATTTAGAAGGTTGACTGAGGACCTTATTACTGATGAATGTGATGTTCTGGTGCCTCTAGGGTGATTCAGAATGCTGATTGAGGACCTTATTACTGATGAATGTGATGTTCTGGTGCCTCTAGGGTGATTTAGAATGCTGATTGAGGACCTTATTACTGATGAATGTGATGTTCTGGTGCCTCTAGGGTGATTTAGAATGCTGATTGAGGACCTTATTACTGATGAATGTGATGTTCTGGTGCCTCTAGGGTGATTTAGAATTGACTGAGGACCTTATTACTGATGAATGTGATGTTCTGGTGCCTCTAGGGTGATTTAGAATGCTGATTGAGGACCTTATTACTGATGAATGTGATGTTCTGGTGCCTCTAGGGTGATTTAGAAGGTGATGAGGACCTTATTACTGATGAATGTGATGTTCTGGTGCCTCTAGGGTGATTTAGAATGCTGATTGAGGACCTTATTACTGATGAATGTGATGTTCTGGTGCCTCTAGGGTGATTTAGAATGCTGATTGAGGACCTTATTACTGATGAATGTGATGTTCTGGTGCCTCTAGGGTGATTTAGAATGCTGATCGAGGACCTTATTACTGATGAATGTGATGTTCTGGTGCCTCTAGGGTGATTTAGAATGCTGATTGAGGACCTTATTACTGATGAATGTGATGTTCTGGTGCCTCTAGGGTGATTTAGAATGCTGATTGAGGACCTTATTACTGATGAATGTGATGTTCTGGTGCCTCTAGGGTGATTTAGAATGCTGATTGAGGACCTTATTACTGATGAATGTGATGTTCTGGTGCCTCTAGGGTGATTTAGAAGGTTGACTGAGGACCTTATTACTGATGAATGTGATGTTCTGGTGCCTCTAGGGTGATTCAGAATGCTGATTGAGGACCTTATTACTGATGAATGTGATGTTCTGGTGCCTCTAGGGTGATTTAGAATGCTGATCGAGGACCTTATTACTGATGAATGTGATGTTCTGGTGCCTCTAGGGTGATTTAGAATGCTGATTGAGGACCTTATTACTGATGAATGTGATGTTCTGGTGCCTCTAGGGTGATTCAGAATGCTGACTGAGGACCTTATTACTGATGAATGTGATGTTCTGGTGCCTCTAGGGTGATTTAGAATGCTGATTGAGGACCTTATTACTGATGAATGTGATGTTCTGGTGCCTCTAGGGTGATTTAGAAGGCTGATGAGGACCTTATTACTGATGAATGTGATGTTCTGGTGCCTCTAGGGTGATTCAGAATGCTGATTGAGGACCTTATTACTGATGAATGTGATGTTCTGGTGCCTCTAGGGTGATTTAGAATGCTGATCGAGGACCTTATTACTGATGAATGTGATGTTCTGGTGCCTCTAGGGTGATTTAGAAGGTTGACTGAGGACCTTATTACTGATGAATGTGATGTTCTGGTGCCTCTAGGGTGATTCTGCTGATTGAGGACCTTATTACTGATGAATGTGATGTTCTGGTGCCTCTAGGGTGATTTAGAATGCTGATTGAGGACCTTATTACTGATGAATGTGATGTTCTGGTGCCTCTAGGGTGATTTAGAATGCTGATCGAGGACCTTATTACTGATGAATGTGATGTTCTGGTGCCTCTAGGGTGATTTAGAATGCTGATTGAGGACCTTATTACTGATGAATGTGATGTTCTGGTGCCTCTAGGGTGATTTAGAATGCTGATTGAGGACCTTATTACTGATGAATGTGATGTTCTGGTGCCTCTAGGGTGATTTAGAATGCTGATTGAGGACCTTATTACTGATGAATGTGATGTTCTGGTGCCTCTAGGGTGATTTAGAATGCTGATTGAGGACCTTATTACTGATGAATGTGATGTTCTGGTGCCTCTAGGGTGATTTAGAATGCTGATTGAGGACCTTATTACTGATGAATGTGATGTTCTGGTGCCTCTAGGGTGATTTAGAATGCTGATTGAGGACCTTATTACTGATGAATGTGATGTTCTGGTGCCTCTAGGGTGATTTAGAATGCTGATTGAGGACCTTATTACTGATGAATGTGATGTTCTGGTGCCTCTAGGGTGATTTAGAATGCTGATTGAGGACCTTATTACTGATGAATGTGATGTTCTGGTGCCTCTAGGGTGATTTAGAATGCTGATTGAGGACCTTATTACTGATGAATGTGATGTTCTGGTGCCTCTAGGGTGATTTAGAATGCTGATTGAGGACCTTATTACTGATGAATGTGATGTTCTGGTGCCTCTAGGGTGATTTAGAATGCTGATTGAGGACCTTATTACTGATGAATGTGATGTTCTGGTGCCTCTAGGGTGATTCAGAATGCTGATTGAGGACCTTATTACTGATGAATGTGATGTTCTGGTGCCTCTAGGGTGATTTAGAATGCTGATTGAGGACCTTATTACTGATGAATGTGATGTTCTGGTGCCTCTAGGGTGATTTAGAAGGTTGACTGAGGACCTTATTACTGATGAATGTGATGTTCTGGTGCCTCTAGGGTGATTCAGAATGCTGATTGAGGACCTTATTACTGATGAATGTGATGTTCTGGTGCCTCTATGGTGATTTAGAATGCTGATTGAGGACCTTATTACTGATGAATGTGATGTTCTGGTGCCTCTAGGGTGATTTAGAAGGTTGACTGAGGACCTTATTACTGATGAATGTGATGTTCTGGTGCCTCTAGGGTGATTCAGAATGCTGATTGAGGACCTTATTACTGATGAATGTGATGTTCTGGTGCCTCTAGGGTGATTTAGAATGCTGATTGAGGACCTTATTACTGATGAATGTGATGTTCTGGTGCCTCTAGGGTGATTTAGAATGCTGATCGAGGACCTTATTACTGATGAATGTGATGTTCTGGTGCCTCTAGGGTGATTTAGAATGCTGACTGAGGACCTTATTACTGATGAATGTGATGTTCTGGTGCCTCTAGGGTGATTTAGAATGCTGATTGAGGACCTTATTACTGATGAATGTGATGTTCTGGTGCCTCTAGGGTGATTTAGAATGCTGATCGAGGACCTTATTACTGATGAATGTGATGTTCTGGTGCCTCTAGGGTGATTTAGAATGCTGATTGAGGACCTTATTACTGATGAATGTGATGTTCTGGTGCCTCTAGGGTGATTTAGAATGCTGATTGAGGACCTTATTACTGATGAATGTGATGTTCTGGTGCCTCTAGGGTGATTTAGAATGAGGACTGATGAATGGACTGGTGCCTCTAGGGTGATTCAGAATGCTGATTGATGATGAATGTGATGTTCTGGTGCCTCTAGGGTGATTTAGAATGCTGATTGAGGACCTTATTACTGATGAATGTGATGTTCTGGTGCCTCTAGGGTGATTTAGAATGCTGATTGAGGACCTTATTACTGATGAATGTGATGTTCTGGTGCCTCTAGGGTGATTTAGAAGGCTGACTGAGGACCTTATTACTGATGAATGTGATGTTCTGGTGCCTCTAGGGTGATTCAGAATGCTGATTGAGGACCTTATTACTGATGAATGTGATGTTCTGGTGCCTCTAGGGTGATTTAGAATGCTGATTGAGGACCTTATTACTGATGAATGTGATGTTCTGGTGCCTCTAGGGTGATTTAGAATGCTGATTGAGGACCTTATTACTGATGAATGTGATGTTCTGGTGCCTCTAGGGTGATTTAGAATGCTGATTGAGGACCTTATTACTGATGAATGTGATGTTCTGGTGCCTCTAGGCTGATTGAGGACCTTATTACTGATGAATGTGATGTTCTGGTGCCTCTAGGGTGATTTAGAAGGTTGACTGAGGACCTTATTACTGATGAATGTGATGTTCTGGTGCCTCTAGGGTGATTCAGAATGCTGATTGAGGACCTTATTACTGATGAATGTGATGTTCTGGTGCCTCTAGGGTGATTTAGAATGCTGATTGAGGACCTTATTACTGATGAATGTGATGTTCTGGTGCCTCTAGGGTGATTTAGAAGGTTGACTGAGGACCTTATTACTGATGAATGTGATGTTCTGGTGCCTCTAGGGTGATTCAGAATGCTGATTGAGGACCTTATTACTGATGAATGTGATGTTCTGGTGCCTCTAGGGTGATTTAGAATGCTGATTGAGGACCTTATTACTGATGAATGTGATGTTCTGGTGCCTCTAGGGTGATTTAGAATGCTGATTGAGGACCTTATTACTGATGAATGTGATGTTCTGGTGCCTCTAGGGTGATTTAGAAGGTTGACTGAGGACCTTATTACTGATGAATGTGATGTTCTGGTGCCTCTAGGGTGATTTAGAATGCTGATTGAGGACCTTATTACTGATGAATGTGATGTTCTGGTGCCTCTAGGGTGATTTAGAATGCTGATTGAGGACCTTATTACTGATGAATGTGATGTTCTGGTGCCTCTAGGGTGATTTAGAATGCTGATTGAGGACCTTATTACTGATGAATGTGATGTTCTGGTGCCTCTAGGGTGATTTAGAAGATTGACTGAGGACCTTATTACTGATGAATGTGATGTTCTGGTGCCTCTAGGGTGATTTAGAATGCTGATTGAGGACCTTATTACTGATGAATGTGATGTTCTGGTGCCTCTAGGGTGATTTAGAATGCTGATTGAGGACCTTATTACTGATGAATGTGATGTTCTGGTGCCTCTAGGGTGATTTAGAATGCTGATCGAGGACCTTATTACTGATGAATGTGATGTTCTGGTGCCTCTAGGGTGATTTAGAATGCTGATTGAGGACCTTATTACTGATGAATGTGATGTTCTGGTGCCTCTAGGGTGATTTAGAAGGTTGACTGAGGACCTTATTACTGATGAATGTGATGTTCTGGTGCCTCTAGGGTGATTCAGAATGCTGATTGAGGACCTTATTACTGATGAATGTGATGTTCTGGTGCCTCTAGGGTGATTTAGAATGCTGATTGAGGACCTTATTACTGATGAATGTGATGTTCTGGTGCCTCTAGGGTGATTTAGAAGGCTGACTGAGGACCTTATTACTGATGAATGTGATGTTCTGGTGCCTCTAGGGTGATTCAGAATGCTGATTGAGGACCTTATTACTGATGAATGTGATGTTCTGGTGCCTCTAGGGTGATTTAGAATGCTGATTGAGGACCTTATTACTGATGAATGTGATGTTCTGGTGCCTCTAGGGTGATTTAGAATGCTGATTGAGGACCTTATTACTGATGAATGTGATGTTCTGGTGCCTCTAGGGTGATTTAGAAGGTTGACTGAGGACCTTATTACTGATGAATGTGATGTTCTGGTGCCTCTAGGGTGATTCAGAATGCTGATTGAGGACCTTATTACTGATGAATGTGATGTTCTGGTGCCTCTAGGGTGATTTAGAATGCTGATTGAGGACCTTATTACTGATGAATGTGATGTTCTGGTGCCTCTAGGGTGATTTAGAATGCTGATTGAGGACCTTATTACTGATGAATGTGATGTTCTGGTGCCTCTAGGGTGATTTAGAATGCTGATTGAGGACCTTATTACTGATGAATGTGATGTTCTGGTGCCTCTAGGGTGATTTAGAATGCTGATTGAGGACCTTATTACTGATGAATGTGATGTTCTGGTGCCTCTAGGGTGATTTAGAATGCTGATTGAGGACCTTATTACTGATGAATGTGATGTTCTGGTGCCTCTAGGGTGATTTAGAATGCTGATTGAGGACCTTATTACTGATGAATGTGATGTTCTGGTGCCTCTAGGGTGATTTAGAATGCTGATTGAGGACCTTATTACTGATGAATGTGATGTTCTGGTGCCTCTAGGGTGATTTAGAAGGTTGACTGAGGACCTTATTACTGATGAATGTGATGTTCTGGTGCCTCTAGGGTGATTTAGAATGCTGATTGAGGACCTTATTACTGATGAATGTGATGTTCTGGTGCCTCTAGGTGATTTAGAATGCTGATGAGGACCTTATTACTGATGAATGTGATGTTCTGGTGCCTCTAGGGTGATTTAGAATGACTGAGGACCTTATTACTGATGAATGTGATGTTCTGGTGCCTCTAGGGTGATTCAGAATGCTGATGTTCTGATGAATGCTGGTGCCTCTAGGGTGATTTAGAATGCTGATCGAGGACCTTATTACTAATGAATGTGATGTTCTGGTGCCTCTAGGGTGATTTAGAATGCTGATCGAGGACCTTATTACTGATGAATGTGATGTTCTGGTGCCTCTAGGGTGATTTAGAAGATTGACTGAGGACCGTATTACTGATGAATGTGATGTTCTGGTGCCTCTAGGGTGATTTAGAATGCTGATTGAGGACCTTATTACTGATGAATGTGATGTTCTGGTGCCTCTAGGGTGATTTAGAAGATTGACTGAGGACCTTATTACTGATGAATGTGATGTTCTGGTGCCTCTAGGGTGATTTAGAATGCTGATTGAGGACCTTATTACTGATGAATGTGATGTTCTGGTGCCTCTAGGGTGATTTAGAATGCTGATTGAGGACCTTATTACTGATGAATGTGATGTTCTGGTGCCTCTAGGGTGATTTAGAATGCTGATCGAGGACCTTATTACTGATGAATGTGATGTTCTGGTGCCTCTAGGGTGATTTAGAATGCTGATTGAGGACCTTATTACTGATGAATGTGATGTTCTGGTGCCTCTAGGGTGATTTAGAAGGTTGACTGAGGACCTTATTACTGATGAATGTGATGTTCTGGTGCCTCTAGGGTGATTCAGAATGCTGATTGAGGACCTTATTACTGATGAATGTGATGTTCTGGTGCCTCTAGGGTGATTTAGAATGCTGATTGAGGACCTTATTACTGATGAATGTGATGTTCTGGTGCCTCTAGGGTGATTTAGAATGCTGATTGAGGACCTTATTACTGATGAATGTGATTTCTGGTGCCTCTAGATTCAGAATGCTGACTGAGGACCTTATTACTGATGAATGTGATGTTCTGGTGCCTCTAGGGTGATTTAGAATGCTGATTGAGGACCTTATTACTGATGAATGTGATGTTCTGGTGCCTCTAGGGTGATTTAGAATGCTGACTGAGGACCTTATTACTGATGAATGTGATGTTCTGGTGCCTCTAGGGTGATTCAGAATGCTGATTGAGGACCTTATTACTGATGAATGTGATGTTCTGGTGCCTCTAGATTTAGAATGCTGATTGAGGACCTTATTGCTGATGAATGTGATGTTCTGGTGCCTCTAGGGTGATTTAGAAGGTTGACTGAGGACGTTATTACTGATGAATGTGATGTTCTGGTGCCTCTAGGGTGATTTAGAAGATTGACTGAGGACCTTATTACTGATGAATGTGATGTTCTGGTGCCTCTAGGGTGATTTAGAATGCTGATTGAGGACCTTATTACTGATGAATGTGATGTTCTGGTGCCTCTAGGGTGATTCAGAATGCTGATTGAGGACCTTATTACTGATGAATGTGATGTTCTGGTGCCTCTAGGGTGATTTAGAATGCTGATTGAGGACCTTATTACTGATGAATGTGATGTTCTGGTGCCTCTAGGGTGATTTAGAATGCTGATTGAGGACCTTATTACTGATGAATGTGATGTTCTGGTGCCTCTAGGGTGATTTAGAATGCTGACTGAGGACCTTATTACTGATGAATGTGATGTTCTGGTGCCTCTAGGGTGATTCTGGAATGCTGATTGAGGACCTTATTACTGATGAATGTGATGTTCTGGTGCCTCTAGGGTGATTTAGAATGCTGATTGAGGACCTTATTACTGATGAATGTGATGTTCTGGTGCCTCTAGGGTGATTTAGAATGCTGATGAGGACCTTATTACTGATGAATGTGATGTTCTGGTGCCTCTAGGGTGATTTAGAATGCTGATTGAGGACCTTATTACTGATGAATGTGATGTTCTGGTGCCTCTAGGGTGATTTAGAATGCTGATTGAGGACCTTATTACTGATGAATGTGATGTTCTGGTGCCTCTAGGGTGATTTAGAATGCTGACTGAGGACCTTATTACTGATGAATGTGATGTTCTGGTGCCTCTAGGGTGATTTAGAATGCTGATTGAGGACCTTATTACTGATGAATGTGATGTTCTGGTGCCTCTAGGGTGATTTAGAATGCTGATTGAGGACCTTATTACTGATGAATGTGATGTTCTGGTGCCTCTAGGGTGATTTAGAATGCTGATTGAGGACCTTATTACTGATGAATGTGATGTTCTGGTGCCTCTAGGGTGATTCAGAATGCTGATTGAGGACCTTATTACTGATGAATGTGATGTTCTGGTGCCTCTAGGGTGATTTAGAATGCTGATTGAGGACCTTATTACTGATGAATGTGATGTTCTGGTGCCTCTAGGGTGATTTAGAATGCTGATTGAGGACCTTATTACTGATGAATGTGATGTTCTGGTGCCTCTAGGGTGATTTAGAAGGTTGACTGAGGACCTTATTACTGATGAATGTGATGTTCTGGTGCCTCTAGGGTGATTCAGAATGCTGATTGAGGACCTTATTACTGATGAATGTGATGTTCTGGTGCCTCTAGGGTGATTTAGAATGCTGATCGAGGACCTTATTACTAATGAATGTGATGTTCTGGTGCCTCTAGGGTGATTTAGAATGCTGATCGAGGACCTTATTACTGATGAATGTGATGTTCTGGTGCCTCTAGGGTGATTTAGAAGATTGACTGAGGACCGTATTACTGATGAATGTGATGTTCTGGTGCCTCTAGGGTGATTTAGAATGCTGATTGAGGACCTTATTACTGATGAATGTGATGTTCTGGTGCCTCTAGGGTGATTTAGAATGCTGATCGAGGACCTTATTACTGATGAATGTGTTGTTCTGGTGCCTCTAGGGTGATTTAGAATGCTGATCGAGGACCTTATTACTGATGAATGTGATGTTCTGGTGCCTCTAGGGTGATTTAGAATGCTGATTGAGGACCTTATTACTGATGAATGTGATGTTCTGGTGCCTCTAGGGTGATTTAGAATGCTGACTGAGGACCTTATTACTGATGAATGTGATGTTCTGGTGCCTCTAGGGTGATTCAGAATGCTGATTGAGGACCTTATTACTGATGAATGTGATGTTCTGGTGCCTCTATGGTGATTTAGAATGCTGATTGAGGACCTTATTACTGATGAATGTGATGTTCTGGTGCCTCTAGGGTGATTTAGAATGGTTGACTGAGGACCTTATTACTGATGAATGTGATGTTCTGGTGCCTCTAGGGTGATTCAGAATGCTGATTGAGGACCTTATTACTGATGAATGTGATGTTCTGGTGCCTCTAGGGTGATTCAGAATGCTGATTGAGGACCTTATTACTGATGAATGTGATGTTCTGGTGCCTCTAGGGTGATTTAGAATGCTGATTGAGGACCTTATTACTGATGAATGTGATGTTCTGGTGCCTCTAGGGTGATTTAGAATGCTGATTGAGGACCTTATTACTGATGAATGTGATGTTCTGGTGCCTCTAGGGTGATTTAGAAGGTTGACTGAGGACCTTATTACTGATGAATGTGATGTTCTGGTGCCTCTAGGGTGATTCAGAATGCTGATTGAGGACCTTATTACTGATGAATGTGATGTTCTGGTGCCTCTATGGTGATTTAGAATGCTGATTGAGGACCTTATTACTGATGAATGTGATGTTCTGGTGCCTCTAGGGTGATTTAGAAGGTTGACTGAGGACCTTATTACTGATGAATGTGATGTTCTGGTGCCTCTAGGGTGATTCAGAATGCTGATTGAGGACCTTATTACTGATGAATGTGATGTTCTGGTGCCTCTAGGGTGATTTAGAATGCTGATTGAGGACCTTATTACTGATGAATGTGATGTTCTGGTGCCTCTAGGGTGATTTAGAATGCTGATTGAGGACCTTATTACTGATGAATGTGATGTTCTGGTGCCTCTAGGGTGATTTAGAAGGTTGACTGAGGACCTTATTACTGATGAATGTGATGTTCTGGTGCCTCTAGGGTGATTTAGAATGCTGATTGAGGACCTTATTACTGATGAATGTGATGTTCTGGTGCCTCTAGGGTGATTTAGAATGCTGATTGAGGACCTTATTACTGATGAATGTGATGTTCTGGTGCCTCTAGGGTGATTTAGAATGCTGATCGAGGACCTTATTACTGATGAATGTGATGTTCTGGTGCCTCTAGGGTGATTCAGAATGCTGATTGAGGACCTTATTACTGATGAATGTGATGTTCTGGTGCCTCTAGGGTGATTTAGAATGCTGATTGAGGACCTTATTACTGATGAATGTGATGTTCTGGTGCCTCTAGGGTGATTTAGAATGCTGATTGAGGACCTTATTACTGATGAATGTGATGTTCTGGTGCCTCTAGGGTGATTTAGAAGGTTGACTGAGGACCTTATTACTGATGAATGTGATGTTCTGGTGCCTCTAGGGTGATTCAGAATGCTGATTGAGGACCTTATTACTGATGAATGTGATGTTCTGGTGCCTCTAGGGTGATTTAGAATGCTGATCGAGGACCTTATTACTGATGAATGTGATGTTCTGGTGCCTCTAGGTGATTTAGAATGCTGATCGAGGACCTTATTACTGATGAATGTGATGTTCTGGTGCCTCTAGGGTGATTTAGAAGATTGACTGAGGACCGTATTACTGATGAATGTGATGTTCTGGTGCCTCTAGGGTGATTTAGAATGCTGATTGAGGACCTTATTACTGATGAATGTGATGTTCTGGTGCCTCTAGGGTGATTTAGAAGATTGACTGAGGACCTTATTACTGATGAATGTGATGTTCTGGTGCCTCTAGGGTGATTTAGAATGCTGATTGAGGACCTTATTACTGATGAATGTGATGTTCTGGTGCCTCTAGGGTGATTTAGAATGCTGATTGAGGACCTTATTACTGATGAATGTGATGTTCTGGTGCCTCTAGGGTGATTTAGAATGCTGATCGAGGACCTTATTACTGATGAATGTGATGTTCTGGTGCCTCTAGGGTGATTTAGAATGCTGATTGAGGACCTTATTACTGATGAATGTGATGTTCTGGTGCCTCTAGGGTGATTTAGAAGGTTGATTGAGGACCTTATTACTGATGAATGTGATGTTCTGGTGCCTCTAGGGTGATTTAGAATGCTGATTGAGGACCTTATTACTGATGAATGTGATGTTCTGGTGCCTCTAGGGTGATTTAGAATGCTGATCGAGGACCTTATTACTGATGAATGTGATGTTCTGGTGCCTCTAGGGTGATTTAGAAGGTTGACTGAGGACCTTATTACTGATGAATGTGATGTTCTGGTGCCTCTAGGGTGATTCAGAATGCTGATTGAGGACCTTATTACTGATGAATGTGATGTTCTGGTGCCTCTAGGTGATTTAGAATGCTGATTGAGGACCTTATTACTGATGAATGTGATGTTCTGGTGCCTCTAGGGTGATTTAGAAGGTTGATGAGGACCTTATTACTGATGAATGTGATGTTCTGGTGCCTCTAGGGTGATTTAGAATGCTGATTGAGGACCTTATTACTGATGAATGTGATGTTCTGGTGCCTCTAGGGTGATTTAGAATGCTGATTGAGGACCTTATTACTGATGAATGTGATGTTCTGGTGCCTCTAGGGTGATTTAGAATGCTGATTGAGGACCTTATTACTGATGAATGTGATGTTCTGGTGCCTCTAGGGTGATTTAGAAGGCTGACTGAGGACCTTATTACTGATGAATGTGATGTTCTGGTGCCTCTAGGGTGATTTAGAATGCTGATTGAGGACCTTATTACTGATGAATGTGATGTTCTGGTGCCTCTAGGGTGATTTAGAATGCTGATCGAGGACCTTATTACTGATGAATGTGATGTTCTGGTGCCTCTAGGGTGATTTAGAATGCCTGACTGAGGACCTTATTACTGATGATTGATGTTCTGGTGCCTCTAGAATGCTGATTGAGGACCTTATTACTGATGAATGTGATGTTCTGGTGCCTCTAGGGTGATTTAGAATGCTGATCGAGGACCTTATTACTGATGAATGTGATGTTCTGGTGCCTCTAGGGTGATTTAGAATGCTGATTGAGGACCTTATTACTGATGAATGTGATGTTCTGGTGCCTCTAGGGTGATTTAGAAGATTGACTGAGGACCTTATTACTGATGAATGTGATGTTCTGGTGCCTCTAGGGTGATTTAGAATGCTGATTGAGGACCTTATTACTGATGAATGTGATGTTCTGGTGCCTCTAGGGTGATTTAGAAGATTGACTGAGGACCGTATTACTGATGAATGTGATGTTCTGGTGCCTCTAGGGTGATTTAGAATGCTGATTGAGGACCTTATTACTGATGAATGTGATGTTCTGGTGCCTCTAGGGTGATTTAGAATGCTGATCGAGGACCTTATTACTGATGAATGTGATGTTCTGGTGCCTCTAGGGTGATTTAGAATGCTGATTGAGGACCTTATTACTGATGAATGTGATGTTCTGGTGCCTCTAGGGTGATTTAGAATGCTGATTGAGGACCTTATTACTGATGAATGTGATGTTCTGGTGCCTCTAGGGTGATTTAGAAGGTTGATTGAGGACCTTATTACTGATGAATGTGATGTTCTGGTGCCTCTAGGTGATTTAGAATGCTGATTGAGGACCTTATTACTGATGAATGTGATGTTCTGGTGCCTCTAGGGTGATTTAGAATGCTGATCGAGGACCTTATTACTGATGAATGTGATGTTCTGGTGCCTCTAGGGTGATTTAGAAGGTTGACTGAGGACCTTATTACTGATGAATGTGATGTTCTGGTGCCTCTAGGGTGATTCAGAATGCTGATTGAGGACCTTATTACTGATGAATGTGATGTTCTGGTGCCTCTAGGGTGATTTAGAATGCTGATTGAGGACCTTATTACTGATGAATGTGATGTTCTGGTGCCTCTAGGGTGATTTAGAATGCTGATCGAGGACCTTATTACTGATGAATGTGATGTTCTGGTGCCTCTAGGGTGATTTAGAATGCTGATTGAGGACCTTATTACTGATGAATGTGATGTTCTGGTGCCTCTAGGGTGATTTAGAATGCTGATTGAGGACCTTATTACTGATGAATGTGATGTTCTGGTGCCTCTAGGGTGATTTAGAAGATTGACTGAGGACCTTATTACTGATGAATGTGATGTTCTGGTGCCTCTAGGGTGATTTAGAATGCTGATTGAGGACCTTATTACTGATGAATGTGATGTTCTGGTGCCTCTAGGGTGATTTAGAATGCTGATTGAGGACCTTATTACTGATGAATGTGATGTTCTGGTGCCTCTAGGGTGATTTAGAATGCTGATCGAGGACCTTATTACTGATGAATGTGATGTTCTGGTGCCTCTAGGGTGATTTAGAAGATTGACTGAGGAATTACTGATGAATGTGATGTTCTGGTGCCTCTAGGGTGATTTAGAATGCTGATTGAGGACCTTATTACTGATGAATGTGATGTTCTGGTGCCTCTAGGGTGATTTAGAATGCTGATTGAGGACCTTATTACTGATGAATGTGATGTTCTGGTGCCTCTAGGGTGATTTAGAATGCTGATTGAGGACCTTATTACTGATGAATGTGATGTTCTGGTGCCTCTAGGGTGATTTAGAATGCTGATTGAGGACCTTATTACTGATGAATGTGATGTTCTGGTGCCTCTAGGGTGATTTAGAAGGTTGACTGAGGACCTTATTACTGATGAATGTGATGTTCTGGTGCCTCTAGGGTGATTCAGAATGCTGATTGAGGACCTTATTACTGATGAATGTGATGTTCTGGTGCCTCTAGGTGATTTAGAATGCTGATTGAGGACCTTATTACTGATGAATGTGATGTTCTGGTGCCTCTAGGGTGATTTAGAATGCTGATTGAGGACCTTATTACTGATGAATGTGATGTTCTGGTGCCTCTAGGGTGATTTAGAATGATTTATTACTGATGAATGTGATGTTCTGAGGGTGATTTAGAAGATTGACTGAGGACCTTATTACTGATGAATGTGATGTTCTGGTGCCTCTAGGGTGATTTAGAATGCTGATTGAGGACCTTATTACTGATGAATGTGATGTTCTGGTGCCTCTAGGGTGATTTAGAAGATTGACTGAGGACCTTATTACTGATGAATGTGATGTTCTGGTGCCTCTAGGGTGATTTAGAATGCTGATTGAGGACCTTATTACTGATGAATGTGATGTTCTGGTGCCTCTAGGGTGATTTAGAATGCTGATTGAGGACCTTATTACTGATGAATGTGATGTTCTGGTGCCTCTAGGGTGATTTAGAATGCTGATTGAGGACCTTATTACTGATGAATGTGATGTTCTGGTGCCTCTAGGGTGATTTAGAAGATTGACTGAGGACCTTATTACTGATGAATGTGATGTTCTGGTGCCTCTAGGGTGATTTAGAATGCTGATTGAGGACCTTATTACTGATGAATGTGATGTTCTGGTGCCTCTAGGGTGATTTAGAAGATTGACTGAGGACCGTATTACTGATGAATGTGATGTTCTGGTGCCTCTAGGGTGATTTAGAATGCTGATTGAGGACCTTATTACTGATGAATGTGATGTTCTGGTGCCTCTAGGGTGATTTAGAATGCTGATCGAGGACCTTATTACTGATGAATGTGTTGTTCTGGTGCCTCTAGGGTGATTTAGAATGCTGATTGAGGACCTTATTACTGATGAATGTGATGTTCTGGTGCCTCTAGGGTGATTTAGAATGCTGATTGAGGACCTTATTACTGATGAATGTGATGTTCTGGTGCCTCTAGGGTGATTTAGAAGATTGACTGAGGACCGTATTACTGATGAATGTGATGTTCTGGTGCCTCTAGGGTGATTTAGAATGCTGACTGAGGACCTTATTACTGATGAATGTGATGTTCTGGTGCCTCTAGGGTGATTTAGAATGCTGATTGAGGACCTTATTACTGATGAATGTGATGTTCTGGTGCCTCTAGGGTGATTTAGAATGCTGATTGAGGACCTTATTACTGATGAATGTGATGTTCTGGTGCCTCTAGGGTGATTTAGAATGCTGATTGAGGACCTTATTACTGATGAATGTGATGTTCTGGTGCCTCTAGGGTGATTTAGAATGCTGATTGAGGACCTTATTACTGATGAATGTGATGTTCTGGTGCCTCTAGGGTGATTTAGAAGGTTGACTGAGGACGTTATTACTGATGAATGTGATGTTCTGGTGCCTCTAGGGTGATTCAGAATGCTGATTGAGGACCTTATTACTGATGAATGTGATGTTCTGGTGCCTCTAGGGTGATTTAGAATGCTGATTGAGGACCTTATTACTGATGAATGTGATGTTCTGGTGCCTCTAGGGTGATTTAGAATGCTGATTGAGGACCTTATTACTGATGAATGTGATGTTCTGGTGCCTCTAGGGTGATTTAGAATGCTGATTGAGGACCTTATTACTGATGAATGTGATGTTCTGGTGCCTCTAGGGTGATTTAGAAGATTGACTGAGGACCTATTACTGATGAATGTGATGTTCTGGTGCCTCTAGGGTGATTTAGAATGCTGATTGAGGACCTTATTACTGATGAATGTGATGTTCTGGTGCCTCTAGGGTGATTTAGAATGCTGATTGAGGACCTTATTACTGATGAATGTGATGTTCTGGTGCCTCTAGGGTGATTTAGAATGCTGATTGAGGACCTTATTACTGATGAATGTGATGTTCTGGTGCCTCTAGGGTGATTTAGAATGCTGATCGAGGACCTTATTACTGATGAATGTGATGTTCTGGTGCCTCTAGGGTGATTTAGAAGATTGACTGAGGACCTTATTACTGATGAATGTGATGTTCTGGTGCCTCTAGGGTGATTTAGAATGCTGATTGAGGACCTTATTACTGATGAATGTGATGTTCTGGTGCCTCTAGGGTGATTTAGAATGCTGACTGAGGACCTTTACTGATGAATGTGATGTTCTGGTGCCTCTAGGGTGATTTAGAATGCTGATTGAGGACCTTATTACTGATGAATGTGATGTTCTGGTGCCTCTAGGGTGATTTAGAATGCTGATGAACCTTATTACTGATGAATGTGATGTTCTGGTGCCTCTAGGGTGATTTAGAATGCTGATTGAGGACCTTATTACTGATGAATGTGATGTTCTGGTGCCTCTAGGGTGATTTAGAATGCTGATTGAGGACCTTATTACTGATGAATGTGATGTTCTGGTGCCTCTAGGGTGATTTAGAAGCTTGACTGAGGACCTTATTACTGATGAATGTGATGTTCTGGTGCCTCTAGGGTGATTTAGAATGCTGATTGAGGACCTTATTACTGATGAATGTGATGTTCTGGTGCCTCTAGGGTGATTTAGAATGCTGATTGAGGACCTTATTACTGATGAATGTGATGTTCTGGTGCCTCTAGGGTGATTTAGAATGCTGATCGAGGACCTTATTACTGATGAATGTGATGTTCTGGTGCCTCTAGGGTGATTTAGAATGCTGATCGAGGACCTTATTACTGATGAATGTGATGTTCTGGTGCCTCTAGGGTGATTTAGAATGCTGATTGAGGACCTTATTACTGATGAATGTGATGTTCTGGTGCCTCTAGGGTGATTTAGAAGGTTGACTGAGGACCTTATTACTGATGAATGTGATGTTCTGGTGCCTCTAGGGTGATTCAGAATGCTGATTGAGGACCTTATTACTGATGAATGTGATGTTCTGGTGCCTCTAGGGTGATTTAGAATGCTGATTGAGGACCTTATTACTGATGAATGTGATGTTCTGGTGCCTCTAGGGTGATTTAGAATGCTGATTGAGGACCTTATTACTGATGAATGTGATGTTCTGGTGCCTCTAGGGTGATTTAGAATGCTGATTGAGGACCTTATTACTGATGAATGTGATGTTCTGGTGCCTCTAGGGTGATTTAGAAGCTGACTGAGGACCGGATGAATGTGATGTTCTGGTGCCTCTAGGGTGATTTAGAATGCTGATTGAGGACCTTATTACTGATGAATGTGATGTTCTGGTGCCTCTAGGGTGATTTAGAAGATTGACTGAGGACCGTATTACTGATGAATGTGATGTTCTGGTGCCTCTAGGGTGATTTAGAATGCTGATTGAGGACCTTATTACTGATGAATGTGATGTTCTGGTGCCTCTAGGGTGATTTAGAATGCTGATTGAGGACCTTATTACTGATGAATGTGATGTTCTGGTGCCTCTAGGGTGATTTAGAATGCTGATCGAGGACCTTATTACTGATGAATGTGATGTTCTGGTGCCTCTAGGGTGATTTAGAAGCTTGACTGAGGACCTTATTACTGATGAATGTGATGTTCTGGTGCCTCTAGGTGATTTAGAATGCTGATTGAGGACCTTATTACTGATGAATGTGATGTTCTGGTGCCTCTAGGGTGATTTAGAATGACTGATGTTATTACTGATGAATGTGATGTTCTGGTGCTCTAGGGTGATTTAGAATGCTGATTGAGGACCTTATTACTGATGAATGTGATGTTCTGGTGCCTCTAGGGTGATTTAGAATGCTGATTGAGGACCTTATTACTGATGAATGTGATGTTCTGGTGCCTCTAGGGTGATTTAGAAGGCTGAGGACCTTATTACTGATGAATGTGATGTTCTGGTGCCTCTAGGGTGATTCAGAATGCTGATTGAGGACCTTATTACTGATGAATGTGATGTTCTGGTGCCTCTAGGGTGATTTAGAATGCTGATCGAGGACCTTATTACTGATGAATGTGATGTTCTGGTGCCTCTAGGGTGATTTAGAATGCTGATCGAGGACCTTATTACTGATGAATGTGATGTTCTGGTGCCTCTAGGGTGATTTAGAATTGACTGAGGACCTTATTACTGATGAATGTGATGTTCTGGTGCCTCTAGGGTGATTTAGAATGCTGATTGAGGACCTTATTACTGATGAATGTGATGTTCTGGTGCCTCTAGGGTGATTTAGAATGCTGATTGAGGACCTTATTACTGATGAATGTGATGTTCTGGTGCCTCTAGGGTGATTTAGAATGCTGATTGAGGACCTTATTACTGATGAATGTGATGTTCTGGTGCCTCTAGGGTGATTTAGAAGGCTGACTGAGGACCTTATTACTGATGAATGTGATGTTCTGGTGCCTCTAGGGTGATTCAGAATGCTGATTGAGGACCTTATTACTGATGAATGTGATGTTCTGGTGCCTCTAGGTGATTTAGAATGCTGATTGAGGACCTTATTACTGATGAATGTGATGTTCTGGTGCCTCTAGGGTGATTTAGAAGCTGAGGACCTTATTACTGATGAATGTGATGTTCTGGTGCCTCTAGGGTGATTCAGAATCCTGATTGAGGACCTTATTACTGATGAATGTGATGTTCTGGTGCCTCTAGGGTGATTCAGAATGCTGATTGAGGACCTTATTACTGATGAATGTGATGTTCTGGTGCCTCTAGGGTGATTTAGAATGCTGATCGAGGACCTTATTACTGATGAATGTGATGTTCTGGTGCCTCTAGGGTGATTTAGAATGCTGATTGAGGACCTTATTACTGATGAATGTGATGTTCTGGTGCCTCTAGGGTGATTTAGAAGATTGACTGAGGACCTTTATTACTGATGAATGTGATGTTCTGGTGCCTCTAGGGTGATTCAGAATGCTGATTGAGGACCTTATTACTGATGAATGTGATGTTCTGGTGCCTCTAGGGTGATTTAGAATGCTGATTGAGGACCTTATTACTGATGAATGTGATGTTCTGGTGCCTCTAGGGTGATTTAGAATGCTGATTGAGGACCTTATTACTGATGAATGTGATGTTCTGGTGCCTCTAGGGTGATTTAGAATGCTGATTGAGGACCTTATTACTGATGAATGTGATGTTCTGGTGCCTCTAGGGTGATTTAGAATGCTGATCGAGGACCTTATTACTGATGAATGTGATGTTCTGGTGCCTCTAGGGTGATTTAGAATGCTGATTGAGGACCTTATTACTGATGAATGTGATGTTCTGGTGCCTCTAGGGTGATTTAGAAGGTTGACTGAGGACCTTATTACTGATGAATGTGATGTTCTGGTGCCTCTAGGGTGATTCAGAATGCTGATTGAGGACCTTATTACTGATGAATGTGATGTTCTGGTGCCTCTAGGGTGATTTAGAATGCTGATTGAGGACCTTATTACTGATGAATGTGATGTTCTGGTGCCTCTAGGGTGATTTAGAATGCTGATCGAGGACCTTATTACTGATGAATGTGATGTTCTGGTGCCTCTAGGGTGATTTAGAATGCTGATTGAGGACCTTATTACTGATGAATGTGATGTTCTGGTGCCTCTAGGGTGATTTAGAATGCTGATTGAGGACCTTATTACTGATGAATGTGATGTTCTGGTGCCTCTAGGGTGATTTAGAATGCTGATTGAGGACCTTATTACTGATGAATGTGATGTTCTGGTGCCTCTAGGGTGATTTAGAAGGTTGACTGAGGACCTTATTACTGATGAATGTGATGTTCTGGTGCCTCTAGGGTGATTCAGAATGCTGATTGAGGACCTTATTACTGATGAATGTGATGTTCTGGTGCCTCTAGGGTGATTTAGAATGCTGATCGAGGACCTTATTACTGATGAATGTGATGTTCTGGTGCCTCTAGGGTGATTTAGAATGCTGATTGAGGACCTTATTACTGATGAATGTGATGTTCTGGTGCCTCTAGGGTGATTTAGAATTGACTGAGGACCGTATTACTGATGAATGTGATGTTCTGGTGCCTCTAGGGTGATTTAGAATGCTGATTGAGGACCTTATTACTGATGAATGTGATGTTCTGGTGCCTCTAGGGTGATTTAGAAGATTGACTG
This sequence comes from Oncorhynchus nerka, assembly GCF_034236695.1. Taxonomy (NCBI): domain Eukaryota; kingdom Metazoa; phylum Chordata; class Actinopteri; order Salmoniformes; family Salmonidae; genus Oncorhynchus; species Oncorhynchus nerka. The sequence continues at coordinate 35,096,103 of NC_088411.1, forward strand.
AGGACCGTATTACTGATGAATGTGATGTTCTGGTGCCTCTAGGGTGATTTAGAATGCTGATTGAGGACCTTATTACTGATGAATGTGATGTTCTGGTGCCTCTAGGGTGATTTAGAATGCTGATTGAGGACCTTATTACTGATGAATGTGATGTTCTGGTGCCTCTAGGGTGATTTAGAATGCTGATCGAGGACCTTATTACTGATGAATGTGATGTTCTGGTGCCTCTAGGGTGATTTAGAATGCTGATTGAGGACCTTATTACTGATGAATGTGATGTTCTGGTGCCTCTAGGGTGATTTAGAAGGTTGACTGAGGACCTTATTACTGATGAATGTGATGTTCTGGTGCCTCTAGGGTGATTTAGAATGCTGATCGAGGACCTTATTACTGATGAATGTGATGTTCTGGTGCCTCTAGGGTGATTTAGAATGCTGATTGAGGACCTTATTACTGATGAATGTGATGTTCTGGTGCCTCTAGGGTGATTTAGAATGCTGATTGAGGACCTTATTACTGATGAATGTGATGTTCTGGTGCCTCTAGGGTGATTTAGAATGCTGACTGAGGACCTTATTACTGATGAATGTGATGTTCTGGTGCCTCTAGGGTGATTTAGAATGCTGATTGAGGACCTTATTACTGATGAATGTGATGTTCTGGTGCCTCTAGGGTGATTTAGAATGCTGATTGAGGACCTTATTACTGATGAATGTGATGTTCTGGTTTAGAAGATGACCTCTGATGAATGTGATGTTCTGGTGCCTCTAGGGTGATTTAGAATGCTGATTGAGGACCTTATTACTGATGAATGTGATGTTCTGGTGCCTCTAGGGTGATTTAGAATGCTGATGATGAATGTGATGTTCTGGTGCCTCTAGGGTGATTTAGAATGCTGATTGAGGACCTTATTACTGATGAATGTGATGTTCTGGTGCCTCTAGGGTGATTTAGAATGCTGATTGAGGACCTTATTACTGATGAATGTGATGTTCTGGTGCTCTAGGGTGATTTAGAAGGTTGACTGAGGACCTTATTACTGATGAATGTGATGTTCTGGTGCCTCTAGGGTGATTCAGAATGCTGATTGAGGACCTTATTACTGATGAATGTGATGTTCTGGTGCCTCTAGGGTGATTTAGAATGCTGATTGAGGACCTTATTACTGATGAATGTGATGTTCTGGTGCCTCTAGGGTGATTTAGAATGCTGATTGAGGACCTTATTACTGATGAATGTGATGTTCTGGTGCCTCTAGGGTGATTTAGAATGCTGATTTATGAATGTGATGTTCTGGTGCCTCTAGGGTGATTTAGAAGATTGACTGAGGACCGTATTACTGATGAATGTGATGTTCTGGTGCCTCTAGGGTGATTTAGAATGCTGATTGAGGACCTTATTACTGATGAATGTGATGTTCTGGTGCCTCTAGGGTGATTTAGAATGATTGATTGAGGACCTTATTACTGATGAATGTGATGTTCTGGTGCCTCTAGGGTGATTTAGAATGCTGATTGAGGACCTTATTACTGATGAATGTGATGTTCTGGTGCCTCTAGGGTGATTTAGAATGCTGATCGAGGACCTTATTACTGATGAATGTGATGTTCTGGTGCCTCTAGGGTGATTTAGAATGCTGATCGAGGACCTTATTACTGATGAATGTGATGTTCTGGTGCCTCTAGGGTGATTTAGAAGATTGACTGAGGACCGTATTACTGATGAATGTGATGTTCTGGTGCCTCTAGGGTGATTTAGAATGCTGATTGAGGACCTTATTACTGATGAATGTGATGTTCTGGTGCCTCTAGGGTGATTTAGAAGATTGACTGAGGACCGTATTACTGATGAATGTGATGTTCTGGTGCCTCTAGGGTGATTTAGAATGCTGATTGAGGACCTTATTACTGATGAATGTGATGTTCTGGTGCCTCTAGGGTGATTTAGAATGCTGATCGAGGACCTTATTACTGATGAATGTGTTGTTCTGGTGCCTCTAGGGTGATTTAGAATGCTGATCGAGGACCTTATTACTGATGAATGTGATGTTCTGGTGCCTCTAGGGTGATTTAGAATGCTGATTGAGGACCTTATTACTGATGAATGTGATGTTCTGGTGCCTCTAGGGTGATTTAGAAGGTTGACTGAGGACCTTATTACTGATGAATGTGATGTTCTGGTGCCTCTAGGGTGATTCAGAATGCTGATTGAGGACCTTATTACTGATGAATGTGATGTTCTGGTGCCTCTATGGTGATTTAGAATGCTGATTGAGGACCTTATTACTGATGAATGTGATGTTCTGGTGCCTCTAGGGTGATTTAGAAGGTTGACTGAGGACCTTATTACTGATGAATGTGATGTTCTGGTGCCTCTAGGGTGATTCAGAATGCTGATTGAGGACCTTATTACTGATGAATGTGATGTTCTGGTGCCTCTAGGGTGATTCAGAATGCTGATTGAGGACCTTATTACTGATGAATGTGATGTTCTGGTGCCTCTAGGGTGATTTAGAATGCTGATCGAGGACCTTATTACTGATGAATGTGATGTTCTGGTGCCTCTAGGGTGATTTAGAATGCTGATTGAGGACCTTATTACTGATGAATGTGATGTTCTGGTGCCTCTAGGGTGATTTAGAAGATTGACTGAGGACCGTATTACTGATGAATGTGATGTTCTGGTGCCTCTAGGGTGATTTAGAATGCTGATTGAGGACCTTATTACTGATGAATGTGATGTTCTGGTGCCTCTAGGGTGATTTAGAATGCTGATTGAGGACCTTATTACTGATGAATGTGATGTTCTGAGGGTGATTTAGAATGGACCTTATTACTGATGAATGTGATGTTCTGGTGCCTCTAGGGTGATTTAGAATGCTGATTGAGGACCTTATTACTGATGAATGTGATGTTCTGGTGCCTCTAGGGTGATTTAGAAGATTGATGAGGACCTTATTACTGATGAATGTGATGTTCTGGTGCCTCTAGGGTGATTTAGAATGCTGATTGAGGACCTTATTACTGATGAATGTGATGTTCTGGTGCCTCTAGGGTGATTTAGAATGCTGATCGAGGACCTTATTACTGATGAATGTGATGTTCTGGTGCCTCTAGGGTGATTTAGAAGGTTGACTGAGGACCTTATTACTGATGAATGTGATGTTCTGGTGCCTCTAGGGTGATTCAGAATGCTGATTGAGGACCTTATTACTGATGAATGTGATGTTCTGGTGCCTCTAGGGTGATTTAGAATGCTGATTGAGGACCTTATTACTGATGAATGTGATGTTCTGGTGCCTCTAGGGTGATTTAGAATGCTGATCGAGGACCTTATTACTGATGAATGTGATGTTCTGGTGCCTCTAGGGTGATTTAGAAGATTGACTGAGGACCGTATTACTGATGAATGTGATGTTCTGGTGCCTCTAGGGTGATTTAGAATGCTGATTGAGGACCTTATTACTGATGAATGTGATGTTCTGGTGCCTCTAGGGTGATTTAGAATGCTGATTGAGGACCTTATTACTGATGAATGTGATGTTCTGGTGCCTCTAGGGTGATTTAGAATGCTGATCGAGGACCTTATTACTGATGAATGTGATGTTCTGGTGCCTCTAGGGTGATTTAGAATGCTGATCGAGGACCTTATTACTGATGAATGTGATGTTCTGGTGCCTCTAGGGTGATTTAGAATGCTGATCGAGGACCTTATTACTGATGAATGTGATGTTCTGGTGCCTCTAGGGTGATTTAGAATGCTGATCGAGGACCTTATTACTGATGAATGTGATGTTCTGGTGCCTCTAGGGTGATTTAGAATGCTGATTGAGGACCTTATTACTGATGAATGTGATGTTCTGGTGCCTCTAGGGTGATTTAGAATGCTGATTGAGGACCTTATTACTGATGAATGTGATGTTCTGGTGCCTCTAGGGTGATTTAGAATGCTGATTGAGGACCTTATTACTGATGAATGTGATGTTCTGGTGCCTCTAGGGTGATTTAGAATGCTGATTGAGGACCTTATTACTGATGAATGTGATGTTCTGGTGCCTCTAGGGTGATTTAGAAGGTTGACTGAGGACCTTATTACTGATGAATGTGATGTTCTGGTGCCTCTAGGGTGATTTAGAATGCTGATTGAGGACCTTATTACTGATGAATGTGATGTTCTGGTGCCTCTAGGGTGATTTAGAATGCTGATTGAGGACCTTATTACTGATGAATGTGATGTTCTGGTGCCTCTAGGGTGATTTAGAATGCTGATCGAGGACCTTATTACTGATGAATGTGATGTTCTGGTGCCTCTAGGGTGATTTAGAATGCTGATTGAGGACCTTATTACTGATGAATGTGATGTTCTGGTGCCTCTAGGGTGATTTAGAATGCTGATTGAGGACCTTATTACTGATGAATGTGATGTTCTGGTGCCTCTAGGGTGATTTAGAAGGTTGACTGAGGACGTTATTACTGATGAATGTGATGTTCTGGTGCCTCTAGGGTGATTCAGAATGCTGATTGAGGACCTTATTACTGATGAATGTGATGTTCTGGTGCCTCTATGGTGATTTAGAATGCTGATTGAGGACCTTATTACTGATGAATGTGATGTTCTGGTGCCTCTAGGGTGATTTAGAAGCTGATTGAGGACCTTATTACTGATGAATGTGATGTTCTGGTGCCTCTAGGGTGATTCAGAATGCTGATTGAGGACCTTATTACTGATGAATGTGATGTTCTGGTGCCTCTAGGGTGATTTAGAAGATTGACTGAGGACCTTATTACTGATGAATGTGATGTTCTGGTGCCTCTAGGGTGATTTAGAATGCTGATTGAGGACCTTATTACTGATGAATGTGATGTTCTGGTGCCTCTAGGGTGATTCAGAATGCTGACTGAGGACCTTATTACTGATGAATGTGATGTTCTGGTGCCTCTAGGGTGATTTAGAATGCTGATTGAGGACCTTATTACTGATGAATGTGATGTTCTGGTGCCTCTAGGGTGATTTAGAATGCTGATTGAGGACCTTATTACTGATGAATGTGATGTTCTGGTGCCTCTAGGGTGATTTAGAATGCTGATTGAGGACCTTATTACTGATGAATGTGATGTTCTGGTGCCTCTAGGGTGATTTAGAAGATTGACTGAGGACCTATTACTGATGAATGTGATGTTCTGGTGCCTCTAGGGTGATTTAGAATGCTGATTGAGGACCTTATTACTGATGAATGTGATGTTCTGGTGCCTCTAGGGTGATTTAGAAGATTGACTGAGGACCGTATTACTGATGAATGTGATGTTCTGGTGCCTCTAGGGTGATTTAGAATGCTGATTGAGGACCTTATTACTGATGAATGTGATGTTCTGGTGCCTCTAGGGTGATTTAGAATGCTGATTGAGGACCTTATTACTGATGAATGTGTTGTTCTGGTGCCTCTAGGGTGATTTAGAATGCTGATCTTATTACTGATGAATGTGATGTTCTGGTGCCTCTAGGGTGATTTAGAATGCTGATTGAGGACCTTATTACTGATGAATGTGATGTTCTGGTGCCTCTAGGGTGATTTAGAAGGTTGACTGAGGACGTTATTACTGATGAATGTGATGTTCTGGTGCCTCTAGGGTGATTCAGAATGCTGATTGAGGACCTTATTACTGATGAATGTGATGTTCTGGTGCCTCTATGGTGATTTAGAATGCTGATTGAGGACCTTATTACTGATGAATGTGATGTTCTGGTGCCTCTAGGGTGATTTAGAAGGTTGACTGAGGACCTTATTACTGATGAATGTGATGTTCTGGTGCCTCTAGGGTGATTCAGAATGCTGATTGAGGACCTTATTACTGATGAATGTGATGTTCTGGTGCCTCTAGGGTGATTTAGAATGCTGATTGAGGACCTTATTACTGATGAATGTGATGTTCTGGTGCCTCTAGGGTGATTTAGAATGCTGATCGAGGACCTTATTACTGATGAATGTGATGTTCTGGTGCCTCTAGGGTGATTTAGAATGCTGATTGAGGACCTTATTACTGATGAATGTGATGTTCTGGTGCCTCTAGGGTGATTTAGAAGATTGACTGAGGACCTTATTACTGATGAATGTGATGTTCTGGTGCCTCTAGGGTGATTTAGAATGCTGATTGAGGACCTTATTACTGATGAATGTGATGTTCTGGTGCCTCTAGGGTGATTTAGAATGCTGATTGAGGACCTTATTACTGATGAATGTGATGTTCTGGTGCCTCTAGGGTGATTTAGAAGATTGACTGAGGACCGTATTACTGATGAATGTGATGTTCTGGTGCCTCTAGGGTGATTTAGAATGCTGATTGAGGACCTTATTACTGATGAATGTGATGTTCTGGTGCCTCTAGGGTGATTTAGAATGCTGATCGAGGACCTTATTACTGATGAATGTGATGTTCTGGTGCCTCTAGGGTGATTTAGAATGCTGATTGAGGACCTTATTACTGATGAATGTGATGTTCTGGTGCCTCTAGGGTGATTTAGAATGCTGATTGAGGACCTTATTACTGATGAATGTGATGTTCTGGTGCCTCTAGGGTGATTTAGAAGGTTGACTGAGGACGTTATTACTGATGAATGTGATGTTCTGGTGCCTCTAGGGTGATTCAGAATGCTGATTGAGGACCTTATTACTGATGAATGTGATGTTCTGGTGCCTCTATGGTGATTTAGAATGCTGATTGAGGACCTTATTACTGATGAATGTGATGTTCTGGTGCCTCTAGGGTGATTTAGAATGCTGATTGAGGACCTTATTACTGATGAATGTGATGTTCTGGTGCCTCTAGGGTGATTTAGAATGCTGATTGAGGACCTTATTACTGATGAATGTGATGTTCTGGTGCCTCTAGGGTGATTTAGAAGATTGACTGAGGACCTATTACTGATGAATGTGATGTTCTGGTGCCTCTAGGGTGATTTAGAATGCTGATTGAGGACCTTATTACTGATGAATGTGATGTTCTGGTGCCTCTAGGGTGATTTAGAAGATTGACTGAGGACCTTATTACTGATGAATGTGATGTTCTGGTGCCTCTAGGGTGATTTAGAATGCTGATTGAGGACCTTATTACTGATGAATGTGATGTTCTGGTGCCTCTAGGGTGATTTAGAATGCTGATTGAGGACCTTATTACTGATGAATGTGATGTTCTGGTGCCTCTAGGGTGATTTAGAATGCTGATTGAGGACCTTATTACTGATGAATGTGATGTTCTGGTGCCTCTAGGGTGATTTAGAATGCTGATTGAGGACCTTATTACTGATGAATGTGATGTTCTGGTGCCTCTAGGGTGATTTAGAAGGTTGACTGAGGACCTTATTACTGATGAATGTGATGTTCTGGTGCCTCTAGGGTGATTCAGAATGCTGATTGAGGACCTTATTACTGATGAATGTGATGTTCTGGTGCCTCTAGGGTGATTTAGAATGCTGATTGAGGACCTTATTACTGATGAATGTGATGTTCTGGTGCCTCTAGGGTGATTTAGAATGCTGATTGAGGACCTTATTACTGATGAATGTGATGTTCTGGTGCCTCTAGGGTGATTTAGAATGCTGATTGAGGACCTTATTACTGATGAATGTGATGTTCTGGTGCCTCTAGGGTGATTTAGAATGCTGATTGAGGACCTTATTACTGATGAATGTGATGTTCTGGTGCCTCTAGGGTGATTTAGAATGCTGATCGAGGACCTTATTACTGATGAATGTGATGTTCTGGTGCCTCTAGGGTGATTTAGAATGCTGATTGAGGACCTTATTACTGATGAATGTGATGTTCTGGTGCCTCTAGGGTGATTTAGAATGCTGATTGAGGACCTTATTACTGATGAATGTGATGTTCTGGTGCCTCTAGGGTGATTTAGAATGCTGATTGAGGACCTTATTACTGATGAATGTGATGTTCTGGTGCCTCTAGGGTGATTTAGAATGCTGATTGAGGACCTTATTACTGATGAATGTGATGTTCTGGTGCCTCTAGGGGACCTTTTACTGATGAATGTGATGTTCTGGTGCCTCTAGGGTGATTTAGAATGCTGATTGAGGACCTTATTACTGATGAATGTGATGTTCTGGTGCCTCTAGGGTGATTTAGAATGCTGATTGAGGACCTTATTACTGATGAATGTGATGTTCTGGTGCCTCTAGGGTGATTTAGAAGATTGACTGAGGACCGTATTACTGATGAATGTGATGTTCTGGTGCCTCTAGGGTGATTTAGAATGCTGATTGAGGACCTTATTACTGATGAATGTGATGTTCTGGTGCCTCTAGGGTGATTTAGAAGATTGACTGAGGACCGTATTACTGATGAATGTGATGTTCTGGTGCCTCTAGGGTGATTTAGAATGCTGATTGAGGACCTTATTACTGATGAATGTGATGTTCTGGTGCCTCTAGGGTGATTTAGAATGCTGATCGAGGACCTTATTACTGATGAATGTGTTGTTCTGGTGCCTCTAGGGTGATTTAGAATGCTGATCGAGGACCTTATTACTGATGAATGTGATGTTCTGGTGCCTCTAGGGTGATTTAGAATGCTGATTGAGGACCTTATTACTGATGAATGTGATGTTCTGGTGCCTCTAGGGTGATTTAGAAGGTTGACTGAGGACGTTATTACTGATGAATGTGATGTTCTGGTGCCTCTAGGGTGATTCAGAATGCTGATTGAGGACCTTATTACTGATGAATGTGATGTTCTGGTGCCTCTATGGTGATTTAGAATGCTGATTGAGGACCTTATTACTGATGAATGTGATGTTCTGGTGCCTCTAGGGTGATTTAGAATGCTGATTGAGGACCTTATTACTGATGAATGTGATGTTCTGGTGCCTCTAGGGTGATTTAGAATGCTGATTGAGGACCTTATTACTGATGAATGTGATGTTCTGGTGCCTCTAGGGTGATTTAGAATGCTGATTGAGGACCTTATTACTGATGAATGTGATGTTCTGGTGCCTCTAGGGTGATTTAGAATGCTGATTGAGGACCTTATTACTGATGAATGTGATGTTCTGGTGCCTCTAGGGTGATTTAGAAGATTGACTGAGGACCGTATTACTGATGAATGTGATGTTCTGGTGCCTCTAGGGTGATTTAGAATGCTGATTGAGGACCTTATTACTGATGAATGTGATGTTCTGGTGCCTCTAGGGTGATTTAGAATGCTGATTGAGGACCTTATTACTGATGAATGTGATGTTCTGGTGCCTCTAGGGTGATTTAGAATGCTGACTGAGGACGTTATTACTGATGAATGTGATGTTCTGGTGCCTCTAGGGTGATTTAGAATGCTGATTGAGGACCTTATTACTGATGAATGTGATGTTCTGGTGCCTCTAGGGTGATTTAGAATGCTGATTGAGGACCTTATTACTGATGAATGTGATGTTCTGGTGCCTCTAGGGTGATTTAGAATGCTGACTGAGGACCTTATTACTGATGAATGTGATGTTCTGGTGCCTCTAGGGTGATTCAGAATGCTGATTGAGGACCTTATTACTGATGAATGTGATGTTCTGGTGCCTCTAGGTGATTTAGAATGCTGATTGAGGACCTTATTACTGATGAATGTGATGTTCTGGTGCCTCTAGGGTGATTTAGAATGCTGACTGGGGACCTTATTACTGATGAATGTGATGTTCTGGTGCCTCTAGGGTGATTCAGAATGCTGATTGAGGACTTATTACTGATGAATGTGATGTTCTGGTGCCTCTAGGGTGATTTAGAATGCTTGATCGAGGACCTATTACTGATGAATGTGATGTTCTGGTGCCTCTAGGGTGATTTAGAATGCTGATTGAGGACCTTATTACTGATGAATGTGATGTTCTGGTGCCTCTAGGGTGATTTAGAATGCTGATTGAGGACCTTATTACTGATGAATGTGATGTTCTGGTGCCTCTAGGGTGATTTAGAATGCTGATTGAGGACCTTATTACTGATGAATGTGATGTTCTGGTGCCTCTAGGGTGATTTAGAATGCTGATTGAGGACCTTATTACTGATGAATGTGATGTTCTGGTGCCTCTAGGGTGATTTAGAATGTTGATCGAGGACCTTATTACTGATGAATGTGATGTTCTGGTGCCTCTAGGGTGATTTAGAATGCTGATTGAGGACCTTATTACTGATGAATGTGATGTTCTGGTGCCTCTAGGGTGATTTAGAAGATTGACTGAGGACCGTATTACTGATGAATGTGATGTTCTGGTGCCTCTAGGGTGATTTAGAATGCTGATTGAGGACCTTCTTACTGATGAATGTGATGTTCTGGTGCCTCTAGGGTGATTTAGAATGCTGATTGAGGACCTTATTATTCATGAATGTGATGTTCTGGTGCCTCTAGGGTGATTTAGAATGCTGATCGAGGAACTTATTACTGATGAATGTGATGTTCTGGTGCCTCTAGGGTGATTTAGAATGCTGATCGAGGACCTTATTACTGATGAATGTGATGTTCTGGTGCCTCTAGGGTGATTTAGAATGCTGATTGAGGACCTTATTACTGATGAATGTGATGTTCTGGTGCCTCTAGGGTGATTCAGAATGCTGACTGAGGACCTTATTACTGATGAATGTGATGTTCTGGTGCCTCTAGGGTGATTCAGAATGCTGATTGAGGACCTTATTACTGATGAATGTGATGTTCTGGTGCCTCTATGGTGATTTAGAATGCTGATTGAGGACCTTATTACTGATGAATGTGTTGGTTTTTTATGACCCTGTTCTACTTTCTGCTTGCATTTTGTATTTATATTTTGATGTGTGTATTTTCTGTCATTTATGTCATTCATGTCTCGTCTGTAAAAGAGACCTTGGTCTCATCATGACTCCCTGATCAAATAAAGGTTAAATAAATAAAGCTGGTAAATTGGGAGCATATTCAGTGTGCAGGCCTCTCTGTTATTTACAAGTTTACTTCTTTAGCCCAGCACCTACGTTTTTAAGGATGTTCGTAAGACCACAAACATTTCTATAGACTGTCATAGCAGGTACCTAAAGTGGTAGCAGGTACATATAGCAGATACCTAAATGTATCTACATTTTCACCATGTTTATCAATGAGTCAAATCTCAGGAATGGAGAACAAAACACATTTCTACAGAGACAGTGACAAGTTTAACTATGCTGACATCTTAGCCTCAACTGAAATCAAACACTATCAATCATCTGTAAAACATTGACCATTATTTCACTCCCATAGAGGGAATGAGAGAATAGCACCAGAGGAACAGTTCTCCCTTTATGCTACACTCTTAGAAAAAAAGGTGCTGTCTAGAACCTAAAAGGGTTCTTTGGCTGTTCCCATAGGAGAACCCTTTGAAGAGCCCTTATTGGTTCCATTTTGGTTCCATTTAGAACCCTTTCCACAGAGGGTTTTACATGGAACACAAAATAGATCTACCTGGAACCAAAAAGGGTTCTACCTAGAACCAAAAGGGGTTCTCCTATGGGGACAGCTGTAGAACCCTTTTGGAACCTTTTTTCCTAAGAGTGTACACCAATACAATACCATTTGATACCCATTGATAAACCACTTAGACTGAATCCTTACCATTTCACAAGTGGGGTAGGGTAACCCTCGACCGTACAGTATAGTTTCACAGGAGTGTGCTCCCAAACGGTATGGGATCGGAGTGTGGTCAGGAATTGAGGACCCCTTATCATAGACTCCTCACGAACATACTTCTCAACCATCTTCTTCCGCACCTGAAGAAAATATGGAAATTTGACATTTTTACAGTATATGAAACCTCATTAAGTTTTCGTAAATATCCTTTTCACCATACTGAGCCAAGCCGAGCTGAGGCGACCTGTACTGCGCCTGCCTGTTTATGCATCCACCATACAGATGTAGGATCTTAATCTGAGCCAGTTTGTTACAACAGGAAAATAATCCTGCAGCAACAGGACATTTGAATTATTACATGGATTATAATTAATGGATTTAAAAAATCACAAGGGGAAATCAAGTCAGCAAATTGAAATTACAAACTTCACAAGTCTTTTTAAACCTAAAATACACTACAAGTTTTACATTTCCTGAAAATTCTCCTGCAACAGGGTGATCAAATTAAGATCCTACACCTGTAGTTGCGCGAACCGTGCTAGAGAGGATAATGTGAAAAGAAAATATCGGAGCCTGTACAGTACGGTTTGGCTCAATATGGTGAAAAGAGAACAAGTCTTTTGCCGATCTGATACTAAATATTTCAGCTCGTCTTTTTCAAAATACATTTTTAATTATGGTGACATCTCCCAACAAGACAGATAAGGACCTTACCACTCCCTGGATTCTTGTTTCTTGTTTGTGATGATAATCGTCCTCCACAACCTCAGAGCTATATAAACAAAACAGACATAGTCAAAGCATAATTTACAAAAGGTAAAAGCAATTCCAAGTTCACTATTTGTTGGGCATTTATGAAGTCAACATAAACAAGTGTAAGCAGCTAATTATGTTCAAGCAAACAAGCATTTAGGACCAAATCTACATTAAGTAATGGACATATTTGTATAGGTTGATACATTTTTCGTAAGGGAAAATCAAGTCTGAGACATGCCAACGCTTGGCATTGCGCATGGTGATCTTAGGCTTGTGTGCAGCTGCTCGGCCATGGAAACCCATTTCATGAAGCTACAGATGAACAGTTCTTGTGCTTACGTTGCTTCCAGAGGCAGTTTGGAACTCGGTAGTGAGTGTTGCAACCGAGGACAGACAATTGTTACGCGCTACGCTCTTCAGCACTAGGTCAGCACAGTCCCGTTTTGTGAGCTTGTGTTGCATACCACTTCGCAGCTGAGCTGCTTTGCCACGTTGAAAGTTACTGAGCTCTTCAGTATGGGGCATTCTACAGCCAATGTTTGTTTATGGAGATTGCATGGCTGTGTGCTCGATTTTATTCACCTGTCAGCAACAGGTGCAGCTAAAATAGCCAAATCCACTATTTTGAAGGGGTGTCCACATACGTTTGTATTTATACTCTATTTCAAAGAGGAAATTACAAACTTCAGAAGCCTTTTCAAACCTCAACTACACTGCAAATTTTAAATGTTTTGCATTGCAGGAAAGTTCTCCTGCAACAGGGTGATCAAACACTAATGTGAGTGTCCTGTCTCTAGTACTGACATAGATTTTTTTTTTTACATTTGTCATTAAGCAGACCCTCTTATTCCGAGCAATTTACAGCAGTGACTGCATATATTTTCTTACTTAATTACTGACTTTATTGTCCCCATGGGGAAATTTTGTTGCAGTGTCACGTTTAAAGAGGCGTATAAATACAAAACAAAATTGACAATACAACTTTCATAACAGTTACATACCAATAAAACATAAAAAATAATAAAAGACTAGCCTGCAGGCCTTACTGAGTCATTAGGAACATTAGCCCGAGCTATTTAGGAGGGATATCACACATGGCACAAATGATTGTCTAGTTCTGTTTTTCCTGCTGAGGGGTGCCCTGTATCTGCGCCCAAAGGGGAGTAGTTCAAAGTCCGGGTACAGGGGGTGGCTTGGGTCTAAAATGATTTTGTGAGCCTTGTAAGGCTGGTACCAGCCAGTAAGGCTGGTACCCCATGGGAATCAAACCTACAACACTGGCATTGCAAGGACCATGGTCTACCAACTGAGCCACTGTTGATCAATACACAACGCACAAATAAACACACCCCTCGTTGAAGGCAAATAAGTTAAAGGTGTATTACAGAGAAAACCGTTCATTGTACATTGGCAGCTGCATTAGCAGCAGCTGCATTAGCAGCAGCTAAGGGGTATCCATAATAAATACAAATACAAATTGCAAGACAGTGTAGCATGTGTCTCCAGTTTACAGAAGAGAATGTGATTCAGTGATGTAATAGCAGTAGGATGGTTGCATAGTTACATGAGATTAGGCAATTAGCAGGGAACCAACCTGTTAGTGAGTTACAAGTGCTCTCTCCAGGTGTAAACTTACCCACTGTTAAAAGCCCAGCTGAATACACTAACTGCCATTTGAAACTGTACACCCAGGGCCAGATATACTTTATGTATTTACACCAGTGCTTTATCCTCAGAGGGGAATAAAGACCAGAAACTAATAGTAGAGAAAAAACAATTTACATTGAATCTAAATATGCTAAATAAGCTCTACCATTTAAATGCATTATTCGCTCTGGTAAATAGCAGGTGCTTATTATACTCCTGTGCAAAAAATGTGTAAATCTGGCCACCAGTTTCCAAACCACATGAGCTACATTTACACAGGCAGCCTAATTCTGATCTTTTTTTCACTAATTGTCTTTTGACCAATCACATCAGATCTTTTCACATCAGATATTTTTCAGAGCAGATCTGATTAGTCAAAATTGGGTTGCCTGTGTAAACGTTTCAAATGAAGCATAGGATTCCTATGGGCCCATCTTCCTTACCTTGTATACTGCTTTGCTACAACCTTAGACTGTGCACTGTGGCAGTCGTGGCTGACGTGCACGTGCTTGTGTCTGGCAACTGTTGCAGCCATAGTTGATCACTTTTAATGACCTGTGATTGAAATGACGAACACACATACTGTATTATTTTGGCTAATAGTAATATAATGGCTACCAATAGACATATAGTAGTTGTATGACAGCAACAAACCATGTTAATGTAGTTTTACAATGGAATGCAACGGATCCTTGGCTCTTCTGGCTTTTTGATCCACTGATGCATTTCAAGGAACAATATGCAGTACAGTATGTCCTTAGGTATTAGCACAATGAGACAGATATTCACAAATTTGTTCCCATTGGAAAAGACAGGCTGTGGTCTATCTTGGTTTAGTTGTAAAAATCGTTTGGTATTAGTGCCTGTGAGGTTACAGACGCTGGGGGTCAAATTCCATCAAACCTGCAGTGCAAGGGGAAACATTGTGCCTGTTCTGATGTAATGGAACAGTCTGAGTTATGGGTAGGAGAGATAACACCTGTTCTGATGTAATGGAACAGTCTGAGTTATGGGTAGGAGAGATAACACCTGTTCTGATGTAATGGAACAGTCTGAGTTATGGGTAGGAGAGATAACACCTGTTCTGATGTAATGGAACAGTCTGAGTTATGGGTAGGAGAGATAACACCTGTTCTGATGTAATGGAACAGTCTGAGTTATGGGTAGGAGAGTTAACACCTGTTCTGATGTAATGGAACAGTCTGAGTTATGGGTAGGAGAGATGGCCCCTGTTATGATGTAATGGAACAGTCTGAGTTATGGGTAGAAGAGATGGCCCCTGTTCTGATGTAATGGAACAGTCTGAGTTATGGGTAGAAGAGATGTCCCCTGTTCTGACGTAATGGAACAGTCTGAGTTATGGGTAGAAGAGGTGACCAAATGAAAAGTAAATTCATTGGGGGTTTAAAATTAGAGGGTGTGTGTGTGTGGGGGGGGGGGGTAGAGCTAGTTAACTGGCAAATAAAGGTTCAATGAATGTTCAGTTATTCCAGTTATTCATACAATACTGCAATCTCAACGTCATTAAGACACGTATAACATATGAAGGGGTTCAATGTATATTTCACAAATGATATGGTGTTAAATAAAATATGCTAACCCGTAAAGCCTATTGCTGTAGCAGATTGAATATTTACAGACACAAGAACAATCTGAGCACTTGCAAGTTGTTTAAGTGGCAGGACATAAACTTATGCCTCGATCACACCGACAGTGTCATTGCATTCTGGTACCCCAGAAGTACATTAATTTCCAATAGGATGCTGCGTTTGCCTTTCAGCATTACGCTGCAGAGGCAGTTGCAGTGCGTTCTGTGTGGTCCACACATTGGGTTTATCTAACGTATGCGTCAAACTGTATGCGTAGATGGCTTGACAGAAAGCAGAATGGTAGCAGGTAGCAGAAGCAGAATGATTAACTTTTCTTGCACACATATCCAGATGATGCAGCGCACCATTTTGCGCAAGACACTGTAGGTGTGATCAAGGCGTTAGTTTTGAATAAGTTCTTTGAATATGGACATAGTTGTCATTTCTATGGGCCTATGGCAGCCTTAAATTCCCACAATCATGCACAGTTGCATAATGCATCTCAACAATTGAAATAGGTTTTACAATCAAATAACAGGAATTAACTTTTTGACTTTTCTATCCTAAGGTGAATGCACCAATTTGTAAGTCGCTCTGGATAAGAGTGTCTGCTAAATGACTTAAATGTAAATGTAAATGTATTCCCTATATTCATGTATCTGCCAGGTTGAGCTAAATTATAGTTAGAATACTTCTCAAGTATAAAGCAAAAGTGCTTAACATCAGACATTCAAGCACCAGATATATCAACCCCTTGACACTTGAACTCCTGAGCCACATTTCTCTGCATATAGCAGACATATAGTCAGCTCTTTTTTTATAGAATGACTTTTAAAAGTCCATATAAACTGATTTATTAGCATGCCATCAGAGCAACATTATGAGATCAATAATACAAGTCCCCAAAAATATTAAAAGGAATATTTCTAGATAATATAATTTTATGTCACGTCAAGGTCTAGGCAGTAGGCACTAATTAGGCAATTGGACTAATACATCTCCACATTCCGATATAACCAAGTCCCAGGCGCACATTTCTCAAATCAGCACCTGTCGGAAAAATGAAGGAATCTGTAAGGGAAGGCAATAATAGGCCTGACTTACCCCAAGAGATTACACGAGTTGAAAGCAGAGGTGGGTCAGCCGTAACACGCTTGGGAGTCACTCGCTGATGAAAACAAAAAATGACCCACAGAGTGCAGCAACTCTCAGCATCCCATTTATGGATAGGCATATGACTATATATAGCTTTTACATCAACCCTCAACATCATTTCTTACTTGCAGTAGGCTAGGCTACATATCATGCAGTGTCGGCGCTTCTTTGCTCACTGTATAAATTATAAAACATTTATTCCATTTTGCAATATTTACCTAATTTGGCCTGAGCACAATGTGTCCAGTTTACTTCATTTAAATTTCATACTTCTTTCAACTCTAGCCTCTATTTCATGAATAGGCTTACGCTACAATTGTAAGAATTTCAAATAATTGTAATATTTGTTATATTTATTTTAGCGTTAGGCTATCTTAATGCATTTTTGTTTTGTTCTATGCTCAACTGAAGGAACCAAGACGGAACCTTAAGACATACCGTGAAACCTGAACTGTAGCCAGCACTATTTTTAACGGGAGATTGGGTTAGGAGTCAACAGTGTATATTCGTAGCCTAGGCTATTCCTGCCAATAGCCCCAGATCAGAGGCAATGTCACACAGCTTGTTTAGCTTTATGCAAACATTATTCATCTATTAGTTAGCTTAAATTAAAACAATAACGGATCATTCATTGCCTTCTGTCATAAATAACATTGTACAAAATGTATGCAAAGCCTGCCCATTTGTTATAGAAATATTAAAGAGATAATTGCAATAAACATTAAAACGTTTTTGTTTGTTGTTTTTTACTCAACTGTGTGGCCCAGTGTAATGTCATGATAGAAGTCTGTTTAATATTCGTGGCGAGTATGCGCGCCTGTGGGTTATATATGGTGCATGGCGAGATGGATTACAGTTTATTTCAAATTGACGTCTAAGGTTTACTTGTTTTGCATTTTAGCAAACCCTAACCCTTTTCCCAACCTTCACCTAATTATCCTAACCTGATACGTTAATTATCCTAACCTGCTGCGTAAATTCTCCTACACAGCTACGAAATCTAAAGTCTGGCCTGCTACAAAGATACGTGTAACGCCCCACCAAGCAGACCGTCAACCAGGTTGTCATGCTGCGTCACAGAGTTGCTAAACTAATCGTCACGCAAATCCCTTCTCAAATCTCACGATTCCAAACCTATACGGCATTACATAGAACACATTAATTATCTCACATCTCGGAAAATATTTTTTATACTTCTTGTTCACGAAATGCGTGCTAATGTTGTTGTTTTTTTAGCTTGCGCCCAATTGACTCCATTCACTCCTTGAAGAGGTGATCTTGTCCCAGAATGCATTGACGACGCATGGGAAGCGTGCCCTAATACATTTCTAATGGAGTTTCCCATCTTCTCAAAAGTATTGTAACGACCCTGTGGTTTTCAGCGCGGATATCGACTCTGCCGCTTGAGCATGCTTTTGGGGCA
Organism: Oncorhynchus nerka; assembly: GCF_034236695.1. Lineage (NCBI taxonomy): Eukaryota > Metazoa > Chordata > Actinopteri > Salmoniformes > Salmonidae > Oncorhynchus > Oncorhynchus nerka. Next base: position 35,114,287 of record NC_088411.1, read on the forward strand.
CAGTCGATAGCGCGCTGGATTTCGGACTAGAATGTTGAGGGTTCGAGACCTGCTCCTTGCTGTTTCATTACACTGGTGTCAGGTGTCAGACGTTGCTTGCTCCATTGCTCTTCTCACATGATCTTGCGTGACTTCAATTTTCTACACGAGACCGTGCTCGGGCCACTTTTTACAAAACACTTCGATAGGAAGTGACTTTTGTAGCATTGGAAGGATAGCATTTTCGCTAACCCTAAACCTTTTCCTAAACTTAACGCCAGTCTCCTAAACTTCTACATTAATTATCATAACCTTCCTCTTAAATTTTCCTAACCTGCTACGAAAAAGTCATGTCGGTAATCGAAGTGTCGTAAAAATAGTGTTTCTCCTGACAGGAGACCGTGAGACCAGTTGTTATTATTGAGTTAAAGTAGATTCCTTAATAGAAAATGAATCGAGTAAAAGTGAAAGTCAACCAGTAAAACACTACCTGAGTAAAATTCTAAAACTATTTGGTTTTAAATATACTTAAGTATCAAAAGTAAATGTAATTGCTCAAATATACTTAAGTGTCAAAAGTAAAAGTATAAATAATTTCAAAATCCTTATATTAAGCAAACCAGACAGCACAATTCTCGTTTTTTTATTGATGGGTGGACAGGGGCACACTCCAACACACAGACATAATTTACAAACAAAGCATTTGTGTTTAGTAAATCCGCCAGATCAGATAGAAGGGATGACCTAATAAGTGCCTGAATTGGACAATTTTCCTGTCCTGTTAAGTACTTTTGGGTGTCAGGGAAACTGTATGGAGTAAAAAGTACATACTTTTCTTTTGGAATGTAGTGAAGTAAAAGTTGTCAAAAATATAAATAGTAAAGTAAAGTACAGATACCCCAAAAATGACTTAAGTAGTACTTTAAAGTGTTTTTTACTTAAGTACTTTACACCATTGCGTGAGACTCAGCTCTGTTGCAGGAAAACAATTTCACACTTTCATTATTATTGGCTACTACCAGAGACAGTAGAGAAAGCGAGACATCCACACATTTTTTTCAGTTCAGAGCGTGGATATTCTGGTCTACTTATTGCCCCTGCCACCTTGAAGGGCTGCCCAATATCTCACTGGCTATGTTTTTCTGGTCAGGTGGGGAGAGCTGGGAAAGGAAAATAAATAGACCATAACCATTGGTCTTACACGGTAAAGCAAGCTCACGTGAGAGAGGGAACGCCTACTTACACAGACAGGAACCGTGAAAAATGTTTCCAAAGGTAAACTGCCTGAGTAAGACATCTTCATTTATCCACCATCTTTTCTACAACCAGACTTCGAATCGTAGTGGCTACCTAATTTTAAACCATAAGTGATACCAGTGAGATGTCATATTGCTAATCTATAAAACAATATAAATATTTCCTAATCTAAATGGTCTTGGACAAACTTCTAGTTCTGTATACGCCAGGAAACTGTAGCGGGGTTTTACATCGATCCACAAGAACAAAAGAACAAAACACAGGTAAGAACTTGTTGTGTCACTCGTAGGCTATATTGAAAATGTACCCACTATTGTGCAAGCTCAAGTTACGCTCCCCACGACGGTTTACACAGAGTTGCAAAACAGGCTCGATTATTTGACTTGACAGCAAACCGTGGCGCTGATGGGCGCAAATATCAGCTCAATAGTATTTGGCAAGCACCAATGTAAAAATTACACAATTTAAACCATTGTAGCCTATACATGTTATTACATATGCTATATAGACTAAAATTAAAGTATTATATAATAAGCTAAAAACATTTTAGGTCAAGGGCGAAATTGTGGTGTCGGTATTGGGAGGGGGGGTTGGGCGAATGGTACTTTTTAAAAGCATTTCCTGCAATTCTGCACAGTTTGACTTGACTTATCATGCCTCTCTTGAGGGCTATGGAGGGGTATATGGATGGGCTTTTTTGAAAACACAATATAAGTGGAAGGAGAAGTAGTCACCATCACTAATGAAGGTATTTCAAGGCAAATATTAAGGCGTAAAATATGAAGACTGGGTTGTATTATAATGATCCGTCCATTTTAAGGACCGACGCTGGAGTAGAGAAGCAGTTATGAGGGAGTCAAACATTTAATTGCAACAGACATGGAACAAGACCGGACCAGCGTCAGCACAAGGACATATGACAATCAATGTTGAATAGGGGAACAGACATATATAGCGGAAGTAATGACAGAGGTGAGTGAGTCCAATAATCGCTGATGCGCGACAGGGGAAGGCATGTGGGCGTAATGATGGTGGCAGGAGTGTGTAGTGCTGGGGAGCTCACGAGCGCCGAGGGAAAGAGCCGGAGCAGGTGTGACACACATGCGTATTACTTTATATTAAGAAGAAACAAAATATGAAGACTGAGTTTTATTATAGTTGGAGTTCGTCTACCTACAGTTGGAGTCGGGAGTTTACATACACTTAAGTTGGAGTCATTAAAACTCGTTATTCAACCACTCCACAAATGTCTTGTTAGCATGCTATAGTTTTTGAAAGTCGGATAGGAAATCTACTTTTGCATGACATATGTCATTTTTCCAACAATTGTTTACAGACAGATTATTTCACTAATAATTCACTGTATCACAATTCCAGTGGGTCAGAAGTAGAGGTCGACCGATTATGCTTTTTCAATGCAGATATCGATTATTGGAGGACCAAAAAAGCCTATACCATTAATCGGCCGATTTTTTAAAAATGTATTTGTAATAATGACAATTACAACAATACTGAATGAACACTTATTTTAACTTAATATAATACATCAATACAATCAATTTAGCCTCAAATAAATAATGAAACATGTTCAATTTGGTTTAAATAATGCAAAAACAAAGTGTTGGAGAAGAAAGTAATATGTATGAGCCATGTAAAAATGTGTGCCATGTAAAAAAGCTACCGTTTAAGTTCCTTGCTCAGAACATGAGAACATATGAAAGTTGGTGGTTCCTTTTAACATGAGACTTCAATATTCCAATGTAAGAGGTTTTAGGTTGTAGTTAATATAGTATTTATAGGACTATTTCTCTCTATACCATTTGTATTTCATATACCTTTGACTATTGGATGTTCTTATAGGCACTATAGTATTGCCAGTGTAACAGTATAGCTTCCGTCCCTCTCCTCGGCCCCTACCTGGGCTTGAACCAGGAACGCATCGACAACAGCCACACTCGAAAAAGCGTTACCCATCGCTCCACAAAAGCCGCGGCCCTTGCAGAGCAAGGGGAATAACTACTCCAAATCTAAAAGCGAGTGACGTTTGAAACGGTATTAGCGCACACCCAGCTAACTAGCTAGCCATTTCACATTGGTTACACCAGCCATTAGGCTGATAGGCTTGAAGTCATAAACAGCGCTGTGCTTGCGAAGAGCTTCTGGCAAAACACGAAAATGCTGTTTGAATGAATGATTACGGGCCTGCTGCTGCTCAGTTAGACTGCTCTATCAAATCATAGACTTAATTATAACATAATAACACACAGAAATACGAGCCTTTGGTCATTAATATGGTCGAATCCGGAAACGATCATTTCGAAAACAAAACGTTTATTATTTTTGTGAAATACGGAACCGTTCGGTATTTTATCTAACTGGTGGCATCCCTAAGTCTAAATATTCTTGTTACATTGCACAACCTTCAATGTTATGTCATAATTACGTAAAATTCTGGCAAATTAGTTCGCAATGAGCCAGGCAGCCCAAACTGTTGCACATACCCTGACTCTGCGTGCAATGAACGCAAAAGAAATGACACAATTTCACCTGGTTAATATTGCCTGCTAAACTGGATTAGTAGTTATAACTAGTGATTATGATTGATTGTTTTTTCTAAGATAAGTTTAATGCTATCTAGCAATTTACCTTGGCTTCTACTGCATTCGCGTAACAGGCAGGCTCCTCGTGGAGTGCAATGGTTAGAGCGTTGGACTAGTTAACTGTACGGTTGCAAGATTGGGTCCCTGAGCTGACAAGGTGAAAATCTGTCGTTCTGCCCCTGAACAAGGCAGTTAACCCATCTTTCCTAGGCCGTCATTGAAAATAAGAATGTGTTCTTAACTGACTTGCCTAGTTAAATAAAGGTATAAAAAAAAAAAATCTGATTGTTATGAAAACTTGAAATTGGCCCTAATTAATCGCCCATTCCGATTAATCGGTCGACCTCTAGTCAGAAGTTTACATACACAAAATTAACTGTGCCTTTAAACAGCTTGCAAAATTCCAGAGAATGTCATGGCTTTAGAAGCTTCTGATAGGCTAATTGACATCACTTGAGTCAATTGGAGCTGTACCTGTGGATGTTTTTCAAGGCCTACCTTCCATCTCCTTGCCTCTTTGCTTGACATCATGGGGAAATCAAAATAAATCAGCCAAGACCTCAGAAAAAAAATTGTAGACCTCCACAAGTCTGGTTCTTCCTTGGGAGTAATTTCCAAATGCCTGAAGGTACCACGTTCATCTGTACAAACAATAGTACGCAAGTATAACACCATGGGATCACGCAGCCGTCATAACGCTCAGGAAGGAGACGCGTTCTGTCTCCTAGAGATGAACATACTTTGGGGCGAAAAGTGCAAATCAATCACAGAACAACAGCAAAAGACCTTGTGAAGATGCTGGAGGAAACGGGTACAAAAGTATCCACAGTAAAACAAGTTATATCTCGACATAACCAGAAAGGCCGCTCAGGAAGGAAGGAAGAAGCCACTGCTCCAAAACCGACATAAAAAAGCCAGACTACGGTTTGCAACTGCACATGGGGACAAAGGTTGTACTTTTTGGAGAAATGTCCTCTGGCTGATGAAACAAAAATAGAACTGTTTGGCCATAATGACCATCGTTATGTTTGGAGGAAAAGGGGGAGGCTTGCAAGTCGATGAACACCATCCCAACCGTGAAGCACGGGGGTGGCAGCATCATGTTGTGGGGGTGCTTTGCTGCAGGAGGGACTGGTGCACTTCACAAAATAGATGGCATCATGAGGGAGGAAAATTATTTAAATATATTGACGCAACACCTCAAGACATCAGTCAGGAAGCTAAAGCTTGGTCACAATTGGACAATGACCCCAAGCATACTTCCAAAGTTGTGGCAAAATAGCTTAAGGACAACAAAGTCAAGGTATTGGAGTGGCCATCAAAGTCCTGACCTCAATCCTATAGGAAGTTGTGGGCAGAACTGGAAAGTGTGTGTGCGAGCCAGGAGGCCTCCAAAGCGCCAGCTCTGTCAGGAGGAATGGGCCAAAATTCACCCAACTTATTGTGGGAAGCTTGTGGAAGGCTAACTGAAACGTTTGACCCAAGTTAAACAATTTAAAGGCAATGCTGCCAAATACTAATTGAATGTATGTGAACTTCTGACCCACTGGCAATGTGATGAAAGAAATAAAAGCTGAAATAAATAATTCTCTCTACTATTATTCTGACATTTCACATTCTTAAAATAAAGTGGTGATCCTAACTGACCTAAGAGAGGGAATTTTTACTAGGATTACATTTCAGGAATTGTGAAACTGATTTTAAATGAATTTGGCTAAGGTGTATGTAAACTTCAAACTTCAACTGTGTGTGTGTATATGTGTTAGTGCCTTCTGAAAGTATTCAGACCGAACAAACTGTCATGGTCCAAACACACCAAGACAGTTTTGAGGAAGGTACAGTGCCTTGCGAAAGTATTCGGCCCCCTTGAACTTTGCGACCTTTTGCCACATTTCAGGCTTCAAACATAAAGATATAAAACTGTATTTTTTTGTGAAGAATCAACAACAAGTGGGACACAATCATGAAGTGGAACAACATTTATTAGATATTTCAAACTTTTTTAACATATCAAAAACTGAAAAATTGGGCGTGCAAAATTATTCAGCCCCTTTACTTTCAGTGCAGCAAACTCTCTCCAGAAGTTCAGTGAGGATCTCTGAATGATCCAATGTTGACCTAAATGACTAATGATGATAAATACAATCCACCTGTGTGTAATCAAGTCTCCGTATAAATGCACCTGCACTGTGATAGTCTCAGAGGTCCGTTAAAAGCGCAGAGAGCATCATGAATAACAAGGAACACACCAAGCAGGTCCGAGATACTGTTGTGAAGAAGTTTAAAGCCGGATTTGGATACAAACAAATTTCCCAAGCTTTAAACATCCCAAGGAGCACTGTGCATAATATTGAAATGGAAGGAGTATCAGACCACTGCAAATCTACCAAGACCTGGCCGTCCCTCTAAACTTTCAGCTCATACAAGGAGAAGACTGATCAGAGATGCAGCCAAGAGGCCCATGATCACTCTGGATGAACTGCAGAGATCTACAGCTTGAGGTGGGAGACTCTGTCCATAGGACAACAATCAGTCGTATATTGCACAAATCTGGTCTTTATGGAAGAGTGGCAAGAAGAAAGCCATTTCTTAAAGATATCCATAAAAAGTGTTGTTTAAAGTTTGCCACAAGCCACCTGGGAGACACACCAAACATGTGGAAGAAGGTGCTCTGGTCAGATGAAACCAAAATTGAACTTTTTGGCAACAATGCAAAACGTTATGTTTGGCGTAAAAGCAACACAGCTCATCACCCTGAACACACCATCCCCACTGTCAAACATGGTGGTGGCAGCATCATGGTTTGGGCCTGCTTTTCTTCAGCAGGGACAGGGAAGATGGTTAAAATTGATGGGAAGATGGATGGAGCCAAATACAGGACCATTCTGGAAGAAAACCTGATGGAGTCTGCAAAAGACCTGAGACTGGGACGGAGATTTGTCTTCCAACAAGACAATGATCCAAAACATAAAGCAAAATCTACAATGGAATGGTTAAAAAATAAACATATCCAGGTGTTAGAATGGCCAAGTCAAAGTCCAGACCTGAATCCAATCGAGAATCTGTGGAAAGAACTGAAAACTGCTGTTCACAAATGCTCTCCATCCAACCTCACTGAGCTCGAGCTGTTTTGCAAGGAGGAATGGAAAAAAATGTCAGTCTCTCGATGTGCAAAACTGATAGAGACATACCCCAAGCGACTTACAGCTGTAATCGCAGCAAAAGTTGGCGCTACAAAGTATTAACTTAAGGGGCTGAATAATTTTGCACGCCCAATTTTTCAGCTTTTGATTTGTTAAAAAAAGTTTGAAATATCCAATAAATGTCATTCCACTTCATGATTGTGTCCCACTTGTTGTTGATTCTTCACAAAAAAAATACAGTTTTATATCTTTATGTTTGAAGCCTGAAATGTGGCAAAAGGTCGTAAAGTTCAAGGGGGCCGAATACTTTCGCAAGGCACTGTACAACAACATCTTTTCCCCCCAGGAGACTGAAAAGATTTGTCATGGGTCCCCAGATCCTCAAAAAGTTATATAGCTGCACCATTGAGACCATTGTGACCGGTTGCATCACCGCCTGGTATGGCAACTTCTCGGCATTTGACCGTAAGGCGCTACAGAGGGTAGTGCGTACGGCCCAGTACTGGGGCCAAGGTTCCTGACATCCAGGACCTACATATTAGGTGGCCCAAAAAATTGTCAAAGACTCCGGTCACTCAAGTCATAGACTGTTCTCTCTGCTACCACACGGCAAGCGGTACCGGAGAGCCAAGTCTAGGACCAAAAGGCTCTTTAAGAAATTCTACCCCCAAGCCATAAGACTGCTGAAGAGTTAATCAAATGGCCACCTGGACTATTTACATTGCCCCCCCCCCCCTTTTGTTGTACACTGCTGCTACTCACTGTTATCTATGCATAGTCACTTTACAAATTACCGCGACCAACCTGTACCCCCGCACATTGATTTGGTACTGGAAACCCCCTGCATATAGCCTCATTATTGTTATGTAATTTTCTTGTTACTCTTTGATTATCATTTTCTTTTTACTTTAATTTATGTGGTAACTATTTTCTTTACTCTATTACTTGAAATGCGTTGTTGATTAAGGGCTTGTAAGTAAGCATTTCACAGTAAGGTGTGTTGTATTCGGCGCATGTAACATAACAATTGATTTGAATTCAATTGATTGGACATGATTTGGAGAGGCACACACACACACAAGGTCCCACAGTTTATAGTGCATGTCAGAGCCAAAACCAAACCATGTGGTTGAAGGAATTGTCCGTAGAGCTCAGACAGGATTGTGTCAAGGCACAGATCTGGGGAAGGGTACCAAAACATTTCTGCAGCATTGAAGGTTACCCAAGAACATGATTTTTAAATGGAAGAAGTTTGGAACCTCTAAGACTTTTACAAAACCTGGGCGCCCGGGCCAAACTGAGCAATCGGGGGAGAAGGGCCTTGGTCGAGGAGGTGACCAAGAACCTGATGGTCACTCTGACAGAGCTTTATGGTAGAGTGGTCAGACGGAAGCCACTCCTTAGTAAAAGGCACATGACAGCCCGTTTGGAGTTTGCCACCAGGCACCTAAAGACTCTCAGAACGCTCAGGACCTCAGACTGGGGCGAAGGTTCATCTTCCAATAGGGCTAAGCACACAGCGCAGGAGTGGCTTCTTGACAAGTCTCTGAATGTCTTTGAGTGGCCCAGCCTGAGCCCGGACTTGAACTCCCCAAATACAGGTGTTCCAAGCTTGTAGCATCATACCGAAGAAGACGTGAGCCTGTAATCGCTGCCAAAGGTGCTTCAACAAAGTACTGAGTAAAGCGTCTGAATACTTATGTAAATGTGATAAAGTAAAAAATATATAGAAAAAGTCAAGGTCTGAATACGTTTTGACTACTGTGCTCTGACCTAATGAGAATGGGTTGGCCAATCATATTTCAGGGGGGTTGGTGCTACCCCAGGCCAGACTAACACATTTGGGGCCCCGTGGCACCTACCTCCAGCGGGCTCAGCTTTTTCTGAAATTCTACACATTTTGCCATGGGGCAGAGAGAAAAATAATTATTGATTCAAGACATTTTAACTTTACATTTTTTTATGAATTTCAAAAAAATCCTAACAATATAATTCCCCTTTGACATTATGGGCTATTGTGTATATATCAGTGATACAAAATCTAAATGTAATCCATTATCAAATTTAGGCTGTAAAAGAACAAGATGTGGAATAAGTCAAGGGGTGGGAGTACCTTCTAAAGGCACTGTATATACACTACATGGCCAAAAGTATGTGTGTCCACATTCCACTATATAGCCATATACTATGGGTGTCCACATTCCAAATTAGTGGATTTGGCTATTTCAGCCACACCATTGTTGACAGATGTATGAAATAAAGTACAAAGCCATGCAAAATACATATACAAACACTGGCAGTAGAATGGCCCGTACTGAAGAACTCAGTGTCTTTCAACGTGTCACCGTCATAGGATGCCACTTTTCCAACAAGTTCGCTTCTCAAATTTCTGCCCTGCTAGAGCTGCCCCGATTAACTATATGTGCCGTTATTACGAAGTGGAAAGTTCTCGGAGCAACAGTGTCTCAGCCGCAAAGTAGAATGCCACACAAAATCACAGAACGGGACCGCCGAGTGCTAAAGCACGTAGCGCATGAAATATAATCTATCCTCGGTTGCTACAATCACTACCAAGTTCCGAACTGGCCCTGGAAGCAACGTCGGCACAAGAACTGTTCGTCGGGAGCTTCGTGAAATGGGTTTCCATGGCTGAGCAGCCACACACAAGTCTAAGATCACAATGCAAAGCGTCGGTTGGAGTGGTGTAAAGTTCCCCGCCATTGGACTCAGTGAAAACACGTTCCCAGGAGTGATGAATCACGCTCAGCATCTGGCAGTCCTATGAATCTGGGTTTGCCCGATGCCAGGAGAACACTACCTGTCCCAATGCATAGTGCCAACTGTAAAGTTTGGTGGAGGAGGAATAATGGTCTGGGGCTGTTTTTCATCGTTCAGGCTCCTTAGTTTCAGTGAAGGGAAATCTTAACCCTACCACATACAATGACATTCTAAATGATTCTGTGCTTCCAACGTTGTGGCAATAGTTTGGTGAAGGACCTTTCATGCTTCCGCATGAGAATGCTCCGTGTACAAAGCGAGGTCTGTACAGAAATGGTTTGTCGAGATTGGTGTAGAAGAACTTGACTGACTGGCCTGCACAGAACCTTGACCTCAACCCCATAAAACACCTTTGGGATGAATTGGAACACCAACTGCGAGCCAGGCCTAATCGCCCAAAATCAGTGCCCGACCTCACTAATGCTCTTGTGGCTGAATGGAAAAAAAGTCCCCACAGCAATGTTCCAACATCTAGTGGAAAGCCTTCCCAGAAGAGTGGAGGCTGTTATAGCAGCAAAGGGAGGACCAACTCCATCTTAATGCCCATGATTTTGGAATGAGAGGTTTTATTTTAAATAAATTATTGTGGGGGACGAATCAACCTTTTCTGAATATCCCCTGTGGTAATTCCACCTATGATTTAAGTGGCATATGCAATTGAAGTTTTAGGCGTTATAATTGTAAGAGTTAGCCTACCAACAAATATATTAGGCCTACAGATCATGTCAATCCAGCTATGGTCCAAAATCGACCTGTCCTAATGGTATGTTTTCTTTGTTTCAGCGTAAACATGAAATCTTTGGCGCTTGTTGTCCTGCTGTGCCTTGGCTGCGGTCTGATGTCTTCCTCATTCGTACTCGCGTCGCCGTAAGTACTGGTAGGCCTGTTTGTCTGGTTAATGCACTGGTAGGCGTATCTGTCTGTAATGGCCTCTGCATCAAGCCCTTCATTCCAATGTAAGTAGTCTTTTTGAGACACAACAGCTCATAGGTCAGCGTGAGGCAGCTAGGATTGATCCCCCAACCTTCCAAACCCAGGACACTCTAACCACAGGGCCACTGAGTTAGTGTCATTCCGTAGCAGGTCTCAATGCAAATTAAAGGCCATTAAATGAGTGAGGCACTTTGATCATGCTAATGTTACTATTTTATTGAATGTAACTCTGCTTTATTTCAGGCATATGTGGAGTAAATTGATCCTGACTCAACACTGGCCAAGCACATTTTGCAGTGTAAGCTACTTTATGGTTTCATAGCATAATAAACTCTACGAGTCATGTGTTGATCTGATTGTATAATTGATACGGTGGCCATAAGTGTCCAGATGTGCCACTTTGTATGACAAAATAAACATTTTGATTTGCAGATGGAACACTGTGATCCCAAATTTGACTACTGGACTTTGCATGGACTGTGGTAAGGATAACTTAATAATACTCAGTCAAAAATAAAGCACTGAAGATGCTGCCTTTGCCCCCAACCCAATCATCATGTTTTCTGAGTTTGAGTGACTGTCGTGGACTCTGTTATCTTTGTACATATTTGCACAATGTCTGTGTGTTACAGGCCAGATAAAGGCCAGGAATGCAATTCATCTTGGCACTTCAATGTAACTCTAATCCAGGTATGTTCTGCTGCGGGGAAGAAAAAAAAAATGCTTATTCGTGACAAAAAAATCATTTTGAAGTCAAAAGTCAAGTGTTTATAATTTAAAAATTTAAGAGAAATGTTTGATCGTGACTATGTTTAACAGGACCTACTTCCAGATATGCAGAAGTGGTGGCCGGATCTTATAACTCCAGCATCCTCTGAATTCTGGTCTGTTCTAATTTTGTATAAGTACTTTACTCCAGGTCATTGTTATATTTTCAGGTAAGAAGATTTTTCTAAACAAATGTTAGCACATTTGATCTTCTATTTACAGGCAATATGAATGGCAAAAACATGGAACGTGTGCTGCAAAAGCAGAGTCCCTAAACAGTCAACACAAATACTTTGGCAAAGTCCTGGAGCTGTATCACACGGTAGACCTTGACGGGTAAGTGTACTGAATTAACAATAGAGTATCCTCATGAAACATATGGGATAATATATGGTCTGTATACCCTGAAGCCTGATTTATGTTTCTACTAGTTATAAATTATTTGTATGTCTTCAGAGTGATGAAGAAATTTAACATTGTGCCCTCGGAGACGTACTACACTGTAAGTACAGCATTATTACTACATTACCAAGGACAATGGCATTTTGCACTGATATTAAATTGCTGTATGTTTAAAGTTAGACTTAAAAGAACGGCAAGTATTTCGGCGTCATATCAAGAAACATACTATATACTGTGTTAAATGAAACCCTGTGTTATGGGAAACCCGCCATAGTTTTTCATTTACTCCCCCAAGTCATTTGACTTCCTGTTCCTGTTTACAGATGTAGGATCTTGATTTGAGCCAGTTTGCTACAGCAGGAAAATAATCCTGCAGAAACAGGTCAATGTGAATTATTATGTGTAATTAATGGACATTTTTGTAAGGGTTGATACATTTTTCGTAAGGGAAACTCAAGTCAGAAATTTCAAAGTGGAAATTACAAACTTCAGAAGCCTTTTTAAACCTCAAAAAAACTTCACATGTTGAAGTTCTTGCATTGCAGGAAAGGTAATCAAATTAAGATCTTACATCTGTACTTACCTACTGTCAGTGAAATGACTGAGATGTGTGCATGCATCCAATAGCATGTGATGAATACTCATGGTTAAATGTACTACTTCTGTGTTTTTAGTTTGACCACATTGAAGGAATCATTCTCAACTTCTACAGTGTGAAACCAAAGATTCAGTGTATTCATCCAAAGGTATGTGTTTTAAATATTTTTATTTTGGTAAAATGCAAACTCAAGCACAACTAGTTATTGAATTTGCCTACAGGTTTTCTTTGAAGAGTAGAGGATTATGTGGATTGTGTACAATTTTGTATTTAGAATACATTTCCTTAATCATTCTACATAAATAGTATTTGTTTCACACAACTAAAATGTTAAATCATGAAACCTAACCCTGAATCGAGAACGTATCACTAAGTTATTTCTTGTTCACAGGGTGGGAAGGTGCAAATCTTGGGCCAGATCGAGATCTGCTTCAACTCAGACTTCCAACTTGCCAACTGTGAGCATTCTGAGACAGACACTCTGAGACTAATTGACTTCCTCAATGTTAAAGGTACAGAGTTTAGTGTATGTGACCATGCCACACCTGTCTACTACCCTCCCCTTAAGGGGAAGCCATCAATGTAGTGGCTAGTGAGGTCTGGTTACTCTATAATCAGTTATATCTCACATGGAACACACTCTTCGAAATAAGGGTTCTTCGGCTGTCTCATAGGAGAAACCTTTTTGGTTCCAGGTAGAACCCTCTGTAGAAAGGGTTCTACATGGAACTCAAAAGGGTTCTACCTGCAACCAAAAATAGTTATTCAAAGGGTTCTACTATGGGGACAGCTGAATAACCCTTTAAGGTTCTAGATAGCACCTTTTTTTCCTGAGAGTGTAGATACAAGGTTCTACTAAGTGTGAGTTAGCTCAGAAATACTATTCTAAAATACTAAAAACACAACTGTTTCCAAATGAATTTGTCTACAACTATTTTCATGTGTTTTCTGTGTTCTGCTTGATTCTTAGAAGCAGGTTGATCATGTTTTAACTCAGGGAATAAATCAGCTTTTAATGATAACATTCCTGAAGGCCTATACTTCCTATATAATGTTTTATAAATCATTTATACGCAAATGGCATACTAAGAGTGATATAAGGTCCTTAAATCTTGTGCTTTGCCAAATGTGTCATACAAATATATAAAAAATGTTTTATTGTCACATACAACAAATAGGTAGAGTGAAATGTGTTGTTTTACAGGGTTAGCCATAGTCAGATATTTCACCTTGTCGCTTCAGGTATTTGAACCAGCAACCTTTCTGTTACTGGCCCAACGCTCTAACTGATCATTATAACCCTAATGCCACCAGTAAAATAGTATGAAATTTGCTTTTAAATTATTATTTAAATTGTTTAATGTATGGTCCTACTTTTTGTCAAACAAAATCTAAAGTTTAATGCACAGTTTATGAAGAAGTCTGTTCACTGCCTCCATTACTCTTGAAATATGTTTTGATGATAAAAGTGTAATTTCGATTGTGTATGGTGGTGGTTAAAACGCATTGGTTTACATTAGTAATGCCATCTCCATAATTTGATGGAATGATGATCCTGATTTAATCAGATATACTTATTGTATCTGAAACTGATGTTGTTTCTGCTGTTAAGTTAGTTAGATTTCATTTCAGTTGTGGGAAACGCTTTGGTTTTAAATGGTGGCTTTGTTTGATATGGTTCCGATCCTCTGTAATTTTTTACTGACAATTAATTAAATACATGTTTCTATTGCAGCAGTTGTACATACTCTTTACCCCTGCAATTTGCATTTTAGTGAATCCACATATGCACATTCAACTACATGCCACAAGAGGTCAGGAAACGTCTACACAACACCAATGGCCAACAGAGGCAGTATACCTGTCTTACATTGTCTAGCATTGTTCAGTCTGTTACAATAAATTACACATTTAAAGACATTTTATATCCACAAAATGTATTACATGATATAAAAAACTCCATTCCAGGCACTCAAATGGAGTATTATTGTCACACATGTATATTTATAGTCACACATGTATATTCACACATGTATATTTATAGTCACACATGTATATTTATAGTCACACATGTATATTTATTGTCACACATGTATATTTATTGTCACACATGTATATTTATTGTCACATATGTATATTTATTGTCACACATGTATATTTATTGTCACACGCTCTTCACCATCTTAACTGAGGCTGTATAGTCAGTTTATTAGAACAAAGACGATTACTACTCAATCTTAACTCTCCTGAGCAAGAAGACTTCTAAATCATTTTTGTTAATGAAAGCTATTTACTATAGTGGTAGAATAGCAATGCTGGTGGTGTATAGGCTAGTTATCCCATACAGTCAGCCTTGATCTTTCTTCTTGACAGTTTACCTTGTATGTATGAGATTTTTTGGCTGTTGGAGTACATGAGACATTGTGCTTTTTACAGACCTGGGCCTCATGCAAGGCCTCATGCAAGGCATGGAAACATACTGAAGAGCTTCATTTGTTAGTGGCCGGTGGTAAGTAAAGCTTATTTTCGCAAGAAGTATTTCAACTTTTTTAAATAAACGGGATTTATCAAAATCCTGGGACGGAATGTTTAAATATACACACAATAACTTGTCTAACTTACATGTCATCATAGTTGAGTATTTCCCTTGCAAATGTGAACTGCAAGTTTTAATTTTGTATTTCGGGCCTTGGCTGTCAGATATAATGAATATTATGTGTGGTGCAATCAGTTTTATGTAAACTGTTGTAGTAGGATAAGAGGAAAGCGCTTATAGCCGTGGTGTAAAACACACGGCCGGGATGGGTTCCAATCCGGCTCGTGTGTGGTTTGAGTATTTTTAATAAAAAAATATTTTATGGGAGGTGTTATGGACACAATATACTTTAAAATGACTAAAACCAAATCAAAACTGGAGAAATTATAATGGTTCTACATTCATGCAGTTTCTGTGTTCAGCTCACTAATAATAAACTAAATAAAACTAGATAGTAAAGGAGCACTGAAAATATAACCGAATGCGGCCCCCGGGTAAAATTAGTTTTATACCCCTGGGTTATAGTGTCAATGTGAAATCTTATTTGCCAAGAACAGGAAAAATCAAATAGGTGTAGGGGGAGCAACGGCTGCCTCAGTTGGTATTAGACACACACAGTGAGATCCATGCATCACTCCCAATTTGGTTATTGAAGTCTCTTAACAGTGGGTAGTCAGTCGGGTTGATTCTTCCTGACTGAAAACTATCAGCTGCATCACTGTTACCTAATTGGTAACCAGGCCCATTTGAAATACATTTCATTCCTCTCCTCTCGTTTTGAGAGGTTCATTGTCTTTATGTCCTCAAGTCAATGGAGACAGCATGGGATAGTCACCCACACAAGAGCACTCATGGCCTCATTCCTCAGCTCCGCTATAGCCAGGGTGGTTTCCTCTTGGTAACGGTCCTAAGCCACATCTCATCTCGGTAACGGTCCTAAGCCACATCTGATCTTGGTAACGGTCCTAAGCCACATCTGATCTTGGTAACGGTCCTAAGCCAGATCTCATCTCGGTAACGGTCCTAAGCCAGATTTTTGTTACGTTACAGCCTTATTCTACAATGGATTAAATAAAAACAATTCCTCATCAATCTACACACAATACCCCATAATGACAAACAAAAATGTTTTTTATTTTATTTATAAAAAAAATAGGTTGTTTACATAAGTATTCAGACCTTTTGCTACAAGACTCAAAATTGAGCTCAGGTGGATCCTGTTTCCATTGATCATCCTTGATGTTTCTACAACTTGATTGTAGTCCATCTGTGGTAAATTCAATTGATTGGACATGTATTGGAAAGGCACACACCTGTCCATATAAGGTCCCCCAGTTGACAGTGCATGTCAGAACAAAAACCAAGCCATGAGGTTGAAGGAATTGTCTGTAGAGCCCCGAGACAGGATTGTGTCGAGGCACAGATCTGGGGAAGGATACAAAAAAATGTCTTCAGCATTGAAGGTCCCTAAGAACATAGTGGCCTCCATCATTCTTAAATGGAAGAAGTTTGGAACCACCAAGACTTTACCTAGAGCTGGCCGCCCTGCCAAGCTGAGCAATCAGGGAGAAAGGCCTTGGTCAGGGAGGTGACCAAGAACCTAATGGTCAGTCTGATAGAGCTCAAGAATTCCTCCGTGGAGAACCTTCCAGAAGGACAACCATCTCTGCGGCACTCCACCAATCAGGCCTTTTATAGTAGAGTGGCCAGACGGAAGCCATTCCTCAGTAAAAAGCACATGACAGCCTGCTTGGCACCTAAAGGACTCTCAGACCATGAGAAACAAGATTCTCTGGTCTGATGAAACTAAGATTGAACTCTTTGGCCTGAATGCCAAGCGTCAAGTCTGGAGGAAACCTGACACCATCCCTACGTTGAATCATGGAGGTGGCTGCATCATGCTGTGGGGATGTTTTTCAACGGCCGGGCCTGGGAGACTAGTCAGGATCGAGGGAAAGATGAACGGAGCAAAGTACAGAGAGATCGTTGATGAAAACCTGCTCCAGAGCGCTCAGGACCTCAGACTGGGGAGAAGGTTCACCTTCCAACAGGAACACGACCCGAAGCACCCATCCAAGACAATGCAGGAGTGGCTTCGGGACAAGTCTCTGAATGTCCTTGAGTGGCCCAACCAGAGACCGGAGTTGAACCCAATCGAACATCTCTGGAGAGACCTGAAAATAGCTGTGCAGTGACGCTCCCTATCCAACCTGACCGAGCTTGAGAGGATCTGCAGAGAAAAATGGGAGATACAGCCCAAATGTAGGTGTGCCAAACTTGTAGCATCATACCCAAGAAGACTCAAGGCTATAATCACTGCCAAAGATGATTCAACAAAGTACTGAGTAAAAGGTCTGAATAAATATGTTAATGTTAAATATCTAAACACTTGTTTTTGCTTTGTCGTTATGGAGTATTGTGTGGGGATTGAGGGGAAAAAACTATTTTATCATAACGTGGAAAAGGTCAAGGGGTCTGAATGCTTTACAAATGCACTGTATGTTTTTCCAGCAGCATACTATGATTGATATTGTCAAAAGCTTCACTGAAGTCTAACAAAACCACTCCCACAATTTTTTTAATTATCATTTTCTCTCACCCAATCAGTCATTTGTGTAAGTGCCATCCGTACATGTTGAATGTCCTTCCCTATAAGCCTGCTGAAAATCTGTTAATTTATTTACTGTAAAATAGCATTGTATCTGGTCAAAAACTATTTTTTCCAAAAGTTTACTAAGTGTTGGTAACAGGCTGATTGGTCGGCTATTTGAGCAAGTGAAGGGTGATGTACTATTCTTGGGTAGCGGAATTACTTTTGCTTCCCTCCAGGCCTGAAGGAGCACACATCTTTGTAAACTTAGATTGAAGAGATGGCAAATAGGAGTGGCAATATCGTCCGCTATCATCCTCAGTAATTTTCCATCTAAGTTGTCAGACAATACTTTTTTCACCTCTTCAACAGTCACAAAATTACAATGCTTGTCTTTCATAATTTGATCATTTAAGCTTGGATGTGTAGGTTTGGCATTTGTTCCTGGCATGTCATGCCTAACTTTGCTAATCTTGCTAATGAAAAAATAATTAAAGTAGTTGGCAATATCAGTGGGTTTTGTGATGAATGAGCCATCAGATTTAATGAATGATGGAGCTGAGTTTGCCCTTTTGCCCAAAATTTCATTTAAGGTGCTCTAAAGCTTTTTGCTGTCATTCTTTGTTTCATAGTGTAGTTTCTTCTTTTTATTCAGTTTAGTGACATGATTTATCAATTTGCAGAACGTTTGCCAATCGGTTATACAGCCAGACTGTCAAGACCCGGGTCTCCAGTGTGAGAAACAGTCACTTAGCAAACTGAGCCACTAATAGTCAGCAGAACCCAGAAGATGAGGCAGACACAGCAGTACTTGAGATGGTGTTTTAATAAAGTAAAAAGGAAAGTTCTTCAGGCAAAAATATAAATCCACAACGTCAAAGGTAATTCCAAGAGAACAAAGGTAATCTTCCAAGTCAAAAGGTAAAGGCCTCAAAAGATAATCAAAAATAAATAAACGAGAACAAAAACAGAGTACCACAAGCGAGTCCAACTGGCGCAACAAACGTTCACAGCATCGCTGGGGCTGGGTGCTAACATTCAAACTCAGAGCAAAGAACTGAGGAAAACTAAGGGTTTAAATACAATCAAGGGAAATGAGGCACAGGTGCAAATAATAACTGGGAACAAGGGAAAACAAAAGGGTCAAAAAGCACAATGGGGGCTTCTAGTGACCAAAATCCGGAACAACCCTGGCCAAATCCTAACACAAACTTTGTTGCCGTTCCTTTTGCCTCATCCCTTTCAACCATAACATATTTTTCAATTCCTCATCAATTCACCGGGATTACATTTTTTTACAGTCATTTTCTTAATGGGTGCATTCTTATTAGTAACTGGAGAAAGCAGTTTAATAAATGTGTCAAGTGCAGTGTCTGGTTGCTCATCATTACACACCACAGACCAGCAAATATTCTTTACATGATCAACATAGGAATCACTACAAAACCTCTTGTAGGACCTCTTATACACAATATTAAGTCCAGCCTTTGGAACTTTGGTTTTCCTAGATATGGTAATATTGTGATCACTATAGCCGTTGGATTTGGATACTGCTTTACAGCAGATTTCTCTATCATTAGTAAAGATGTGGATGATTTCATTCTCTATAGCCAGGGTGTTTTTCTCTTGGTAGAGGTCCTAAGTCAGATCCAGTCAACTGGCTTTTAATCAGTGTGAATTCATGGGAGCTAGTACCAGAGATAATGGTAATGGCTGATAGCAATTCTGTCTGCTGTTGAAAGCAATCATTTTGTCATTCACTCATCTGTGGTAGATGAGAGCTAAGATCCTGTGTTGTCTGCCCTTCTTCCTGTGAGGGCAACTGGGCCGAAAGGAAGTCATTTCACCTTGAGTCATCGCTGTTTCTACCTGACCAGAGTGAGCGGTGAAAGTAAGGCTGAGTTCGTCTTCGCCTCGTTGACCGAAGACGAGGGTCCTTATAAAGAGCTCCTGAATACACCAGAGGATAGTATAATAGAACAGTATTTGTGTTTTATATGGTGAGTATGTGATATCCTTTATTATGAATGTAAGAAAAACAAGTGGATACATAGTGAGAGTATCCAGCTCTCTACTGTAATGACGTCTAATCTGCATCAATAGAAAGGAGGAGTTTGGAGGACTTGTACAGAGAACTATATACTGGCTAACTGATGTATATGCAGTTTAGCAATTTCGTCATGAATTTTGTTCTGGAGGCAGCTCTGCAAAGTGGTCACTACTGGCACAGCCACATTCATAATTAGATTTTAAACCTAACCTTAACCACACCGTTGACCCTAATTGCCAAACTCTAACCTTAACCACACCGTTAACCCTAATGCCAAACTCTAACCTTAAATTAAGACCAAAAAGTTCATTTATGTTTAGATTCATTTTTAAATTATAGCCAATTTTGACTTTGCAGCTAGCCTATCTAAGGGGACATCGCTCAGTTCTGCCTCCAGGACAAGACTCATGACAGTAAATGTCAAGCTGCAATGTATACAGGACCAATATATGTTGTAGGTGTTAGAAGTCCAACAAAGGTGATACATGCAGAGTTCCTATATATTTCATTAAGCAGCTGTGCAGTCCTCAAAACCACATAACCTAGAAATGCATTAATGTCCAGTGCTCTGCCTGTCCTCCTAAATCTAGTTAAATGACGGCAATCCTTCAGTGATACACCAGTCAAACACAATAAGAGAGATCTGCTGATTTTCAGACAAATCTCTATTTCCCAGGAAATGACACTGATAAAGAGTGCCACTGGCTAGCCTGATTTATCAGCCTTCACCAATGCATTTTATGGTAGTGAGTTGATTACATCTATAATTGCAACTCACCTATGCTGTGATTAGAAATATTAAGTTATATTTTATCGTCAGTCATCTAAGGAATCACAATATTTCAAGGAAATGAATAAATACATGATAAGATCTTGCTACTAGTATACCTCATTTGGGGGGCTTATCTAGGAATATCCAGGTGCACGATGCTGTATTAAACATGTGCAGCTACACAGGTGAGATGATCTTTTCACAGCAGACCTATAAACACAGCCAGGGGGACCACTGCTCCATTACTCACTCTCCAGAGAGCTGAAAGAACAGGAGACGGACATGAAGACTAGACAGATACGGGCGGCTGACATTCTGGGTCCTGATGGATTGCTCTCTATGGATCACAGCACCCCTGGCTTTGGGTGAGATAAGCTTAATCAGCCACAGGTCGGACCTGGCTACAGCCCAGATACTTCTCCACCTCTGTATCTCTGTCTCCAAGCATTCTATAGCTCGTATGTTCCATGCCTAACAAAAGTCCTGCCAGCCAATTAGTCACAGCAAAGCAGTACCTAGGCAAGGGTTTGGGACCGCACTGATAACCATGGCATTTCTCATTAATGTGCATCCTGATATTTGAGGGTCAATGTGTAACGGCCAGTCTTTCGGGATAATTACATTTTACTTATGTAAAAGACATTTCTTTTCACGTGAGTGAGCATGAACGATGGCTCAAATGATGTGTTCAGTGAATATATTAAGGTACCTTCTTAAACAAGATAAATGTTAAGCCGTACACTCTATCAGAGATTTGACACATTTATTTTAATTAATGTCTACCTCTAACAAGGAACAGTATTATGACTTGGTAATTCAATACAGTTTAGGTGAATGTCAAATCCTCTGAAGGAATAATTAAATCTATAATATGATTTAAAGAGTACAGTAATGTGGATATACTACTACAATCCTCCCATTTCATTTATGGTATGACTTGAACATAAATGTAAGGTTCTGATATACTGTAAGGAAATATACATCTGCATTACCGTATGTGCAGGCTAAGGTTCAGGTCTACTACTGTATTCAGGCAGTTATTATGGTTCAGCTCCATGGGAACCGGTGCAGTATGGGAGACTTACATAATCTGTTTGAAAGATTACTTGATTTCTTTCTGCTAATTTCTTTGTGCTAAATGGCTTTGCATTGGTCTGAAATACAGATATGTGCCTTTAGTTATGCTTGAACCCTGTCCCTGTGTAACTCTTTGATTTCTCCACCTTCCCGCACTTCATATGTCACTCCAATGCTAATTCTCTGTATACTGCACAGTACAAACTGTTCACACTGCACTATAATACTTTTTATGGGGAATTATGCATTATAGTTTGTCCTGTGTAATCCTCTGTTTAATCATGAATGTCTGAATTAACGTGATCAGAAGATGAATTGATAGTTTCAGTCAGTGGCTGTCGTGATATTTAAGATGAGGGAGCGTATATATATATTTATTTTTATTTTTTTAATGAGCATGGTCTTATTTCTATTACAGCATATTGGATAACTGTCATTCATATTCCATTCACCCAGCTCAAGATAACATCGATAGGTTTAGGCTACTACATGATGCTCAAATTTACCCTATACCTATCATAAGGCTGTGACAATCTAGCCTATGAATGAAAGTTTACAACGTAGGTGCACACAGGTCGAGAGAAAAATTTGAGTAATTAAGGTGACAGATAGCGACACATTCAATACCACCTTGCCTGCAGCTAGCTGATATAGGGTGTAATCATTAGACCAATAGTTACAAATGAGAGTTTTTATTGGACAAATTCAGGTATGTTTATCCCTGTTTCGTTCCGTTTGCTTCCGTTTTAAGAAATGTTTTTCAACATAATCGGAGGAATGAATACACCCCTGATCACAAGTAAACACAGTTCACAATCATAGCAGCCACATACAAACGGCATGATAATTTTGCTCGTTTTAGAATTCCTTCTCGCATGTACTGGCTCTCCGTCCTCTCACCTTTTCCCTTTTGCTTGGGGACTTCATTGCACAACACATCAGGTGGTTAAATCACATGGATGGTTAAATCAATGAGGCACTGAAATTAACATGTTTTTCTTATTGAAAATCTATTTCCTTACTAACGGGTGTCTAGGTAGTGCAAGATTTAGTTTTGGCTGGCACACAACCTCGTCACTGATTTCTATTTGTTTCCTTAATTGATGTTGATTTGTATCTGTCATAGTCTGATCCTAGAGGAAACATGCACCTAATTATTATCAGGAGACACAGCACTGATGCCCAAAATCCAAATCTTTGAAAAATAATGCTTTAAAAAAAAAGCTATATCGTCATTTTTCAGCATAATAACACAGCTCCGATCCGAACACAGCACCAGCTCCGATCCGAACAGCACCAGCTCTGACACAAACATAGCTTAGAAAGTCCACACCCCCTTCAACTTTTTTCACATTTTGTTGTCAGTACCTCAGTTTCATGCATTTAAATAAGGACCCCCCCCCCCGACACACACATACACTTATACATATATATGTGTGTGAGTCTGTTGGGATAGCTCACTACCAACTTTGCACACTTAAATTTGGAAATATTTGAACATTCCTCTTTACAAACTGTTCAAGCTCTGTCAAGTTCCTTGGGGATCGATGTGGACAGCAATCTTCAAGTCATGCCACAAAGTTTTGATTGGATTTAGGTCAGGGCTCTGAATGGGCCATTCAAGGACATATACCTTTTTATTCCTTAGTCACTACACTGTAGCTTCGGCTTGTTTGCTTTGGGTGTTGTCATGGTGAAAGGTGAACTTCCGTTCCAGTTTCAACTTTCTTGCAGAGGTCAGCAGGTTTTCCTCAAAGACTTTTCTGTACATTGCTCCATAAATTGTTCCTTCTATCCTGATAAGTGCCAGTCCCTGATTGCCATAACATGATGCTGCTACCACAATGCTTTACAGTAGGGATGGTGTTCTTTGGGTGATGTGCAGTGTTGGGTTTGCGCCAAAGGTAACGCTTTGCATTTAGACCAACATTTTACATTTTAGTTTCATCAGACAAAACTTTGACACATGGCTACAGAATCTCCTGAGTTTTTTTTTTGCATACTTCAAACAGGATTCAAGGTGGGCTTTCTTGAGTAATGGCTTCCTTCTTGCCACCCTACCAAACATGCTTGGGGGTGTGTATTTATTCCTTGTGTTATTATTTTTCAAAAAAATATATATGTATAATTCTCTCTGCATTGTTGGGAAGGGCCCGTAAGTAAGCATTTCACTGTTAGTCTACACCTGTTGTTTACAAAGCATGTGACAAATACATTTATTTGATATTGTTGTCACATGACCACTTTGACCAACCATAAAACCCTGTAGTTCTTTTAAAGTTGCCATTTTGCTCTCGGTAGCCTCTCTGATTAGTCTTCTACTTGCTCGGTCATTCAGTTTGGAGGGATAAAGGCAAGGTATACACTGTCCAGCTCCTTGGTGCTCATGGTTGAGTGTTTGCATTGCAATTCACTACCCAGCAGAGGGAACCTACAGCAACTGCTGAATTTATCCTGAAATCAAGTGAATAACTACAATTTAACACCGGTGGAGGCCAATTAACTTGGTGTGTAATTTTGAAGGTGATTGGTTACACCTGAGCTAAATTAGGATTGTGATTACACTGATCCAAACAAGCTTTTTTTTTTTTTTTTAAATCTTCAAATTATATATATTTTTTTATTATTTATTTTTTTTACCTCGAAGTTGTGGGGTAGGATGTGTTGATCAATAAAGGGAAAAAAAACTATTTTAATTCCAGGCTACAGTATACAGTGCATTCAGAAAGTATTCAGACCCCTTGACTTTTTCCACATTTTGTTATGTTAGTCTTATTCGAAAATTGATTAAATAAACAAATGTCCTCGTCAATCTACACACAATACCCAATAATGACAAAATGAAAACAGGTTTTTAGAAATGTTTGCAAATTTATAACAAATAAAAAACAGAAATACCTTACATTCAGACCCTTTGCTACAAGACTCAAAATTGAGCTCAGGCGCATCCTGTTTCCAATGATCATCCTTGAGATGGTTCTACAACTTCATTGGAGTCCATTGGTGGAAAATTCAATTGATTAGACATGATTCGGAAAGGCACACACCTGTCTACATAAGGTCCCACAGTTGACAGTGCATGTCAGAGCAAAAACCAAGCCAGGAGGTCGAACGAATTGGGAAAGATCTAGGTAAGGTACCAAAAATGTTATGCAGCATTGAAGGTCCCAAAGAACACAGTGGCCTCCATCATTCTAAAATGGAAGAAGTTTGGAACCACCAAGACTCTTCCTAGAGCTGGCCGCCTAGCAAAACTGAACAATCGGGGTAGAAAGGCCTTGGTCAGGTAGGTGACCAAGAACCCGATGCCCACTCTGACAGTGCTCCAAAGTTCCTCTGTGGAGATGGTTGTCATTATGGAAGGTTCTCCCATCTCTGCAGCACTCCACCAATCAGGCCTTTATGGTAGAGTGACCAGACGGAAGCCTTGTCACTCTACCATAGCCTGGCCAGACAGAAGCCACTCCTCAGTAAAAGGCACGACAGCCCGCTTGGAGTTTGCCAAAAGGCACTTAAAGGATTCTCAGACCAAGAGAAACAAGATTCTCTGGTCTGATGAAACCAAGATTGAACTCTTTGGCCTAAATGCCAACCGTCACGTCTGGAGGAAATCTGGTACCATCTCTACAGTGAAGCATGGTGCTGTTGGCAGCATCATGCAGTGGGATGTTTTTCAGTGGCAGGGACTGGGGGACTAGTCAGAATCGAGGGAAAGATGAACGGAGCAAAGTACAGAGAGATCCTTGATGAAAAACTGCTTCAGAGCGCTCAGGACCTGTCACACACTGATCTGTTTCACCTGTCTTTGTGCTCGTCTCCATCACCTCCAGGTGTCACCCATCTTCCCCATTATCCCCTGTGTATTTAACATTGTGTTTTCTGTCTGTCTGTGCCAGTTAGTCTTGTATGTTCCAAGTCAACCAGCATGTTTTTCCGTTGCTCCTGCCTTTTCTATTCTCTTTTGCAAGTCCTCCCGGTTTTGACCCTTGGCTGTTTTCTGGACTCTGTACCCACCTGCTTGACCTTTCTGCCTGCCCTGACCTTGAGCCTGCCTTCCACACTGTACCTCTTGGACTCTGAACTGGTTTTGACCTTTTGCCTGTCCACAACCATTCCCTTGCCTACCCCTTTTGGATTATTAATAAATATCAAAGACTAAAACCATCTGCCTCCCGTGTCTGCATCTGGGTCTTGCCTTGTGCCCTTATAGGACCTCAGACTGGGGCGAAGTTTCACCTTTCAACAGGACAATGACCCTAAGCACACAGCCAAGACAAAGCAGGAGTGGCTTCGGGACAAGTCTTTGAATGTCCTTGAGTGGCCCAGCCAGAGCCCGGACTTGAACCCGATCGAACATCTCTGGAGAGACCTAAAAATACCTGTGCAGCAACGCTCACCATCCAACCTGACAGTGCTTGAGAGGATCTGAAGAGAAAAATGGGAGAAACTTCCCAAATACAGGTGTGACAAGCTTGTAGTGTCAGACCCAAGAAGACTTGAGGCTGTAATCGCTGTTAAACATGCTTCAACAAAGTACTGAGTAAAGGGTCTAAATGTGATATTTAACTATTTTTTTATGTCTAAAAACCTGTTTTTGCTTTTTCATTATGAGGTATTGTCTGTATATTGATGAGGGGGGAAACAATTTAATCCATTTTAGAATAAGGTGTTAACGTAACTAAAATGTGGAAAAAGTCAAGGGGTCTGACTACTTTCTGAATGCACTCTAAGGCTACAAAAGGTGGACTTTTTGAATGGATGGTGTAGACTTTCTATAGGCACTATATTTGAAAAGGTTGCTGATGTGACAGTCTCTTCAGTGTATTCCAGAAGTTTTGAATTGTAAAAATGCAATACATACTTGGGAGGAGCATGGTTTAGGATCCACAGCTTAATGTACTGTACTCACCTTATTGGATGTGATCAATGTGTCTTGGCAATGTAAGTATAGTAGATAGAACCTACTGGTGTTGTGTGGAACCCATGAGGAATTGTTTGCATGATAACTCCCACATTCCATCTGTATTCTCAGAGTGAGAATGTCCTAATGGCTGCTGTACAAACTGAAGTGGTGACTGAATAGTTTTTTACACCGCCTGAATCTAAAATGAAGAATTTCCACATAGCGTGTCTTCTTGAACAGATGCTTAGAACATTATTTCAACTTGGAAGATTTACTGTAATAGGAGTGCTGCATCATGAATCCCAGTCAGATATAAGAAACCAAGATGGTTCGATCTCTTCCAGGTAAATTACTGTATGGAAAGCGGGTATGTCAATACAGACATGGTAAAGCTTTTTGAATGATATCCTCTGGTTTTTTTTGTGAAACAACACTTTTGCTATACAGTTGCTCTAAAGGGAACATTTTAGGTGCTTATATCCATTAAAGCAGGTGTAACCGAAGGACGATATTTGTCGGGGGTCCGGAACATAATTGTAATAATTTGTACACTGCAAATAGACCACCAAAAAATGTGATTGCATTTGAAAGTAACAATAATGTTATACTTTGATTACATTGTGTCACACCCTGACCATAGTTTGCATTGTATGTTTCTATGTTTTGTTTGGTCAGGGTGTGATCTGAGTGGGCATTCTATGTTACATGTCTAGTTTGTCTATTTCTATGTTTGGCCTGATATGGTTCTCAATCAGAGGCAGGTGTTAGTCATTGTCTCTGATTGGGAACCATATTTAGGTAGCCTGTTTGGTGTTGGGTTTTGTGGGTGATTGTTCCTGTCTCTGTGTTTGCACCAGATAGGGCTGTTTTGGGTTTTCACAGTTCTTGTTTTGTTAGTTTGTTCATGTGTAGTTGCTTTATTAAAGAACCATGAATAGGAACCACGCTGCATTTTGGTCCTCCTCTCCTTCAACACAAGAAAACCGTTACACATTGAGACACGAATGAGTCTCTTTTATTTATTTGTGGGAATATTCGGAACAGATTTCCTTAATTAAACACATTTTTAGCTGAATTACTGGTGATTTTACAGTCTTGGTTTTATCAAAAACTACAATCCCTAAAAACTTTGGGAGGCATAAAGAAAGCACTAAAGCATTTTCTTTGAAGTCTTGACACTGTCATTGCAAAATAAGGTGTTGACTTTTTAAAGTGGGTTTACATTTCAAATCCTGACATTGTTTTGAAGTGCCACCGGTACTTAATATAGTCACTGCAGTGACTCTCCATAGATATGAACGATTGGTTTTGAGACCTTTATTATCTTTGTCAGACAGTACTCCATGACAATCTAATCTAAAGAGCGCATTCTGTCTTTGGCTTTTTCTAGGTATGATGTTGTGTGCCAGTGCCACATTTGTGGATGACTCATTATCTCGTTATTTTAGCATTTCACAGATATTAACATACGGACAGATTCTAGCAGGATCACTTAGATGTTTCTGTTTGTACTTGCAAATATCACACCGACCAGGGCGTAATAAATTGCAGTCAATCCCGCAGATGGCCCCACCCACCAAGGCGTAATAAATTGCAGTCAGTCCTGCGGATGGCCAGAGGCAGAGATAAGTCATGCATTGTGATGTTCAAAGGAATTAGATAATATGGAAATGTTCACATTTACTGTAGACAGACCACCTGCTAAGTATGCAAGCCTTGTCGACTATAAAAGTATGGCTCTGCTTTAAACGAACAGCAGCTGTAGACGATGACGAAATGTAAACGCTTTATGGAAGAGTACTACATTTGGTCTTTGTAAACTGCAATAATTTGTTCACCGTAAGATTTGGTCAAAATGTCAAGATTCTTAAACCCGCTCCTCTTTTAAAATTTTCGCCTAAAATGACATACCCAAATCTAACTGCCTGTAGCTCAGGCCCTGAAGCAAGGATATGCATATTCTTTGTACCATTTGAAAGGAAACACTTTTGGAAGTTTGTGGAAATGTGAAAGGAATGTAGGAGAATATAACACAATAAATAGATCTAGTAAAAGATAAGGAAAACATTTTTTTGGTACCATCTTTGAAATGCAAAAGCAAGGCCCTAGTGTGTTATTCCATCCCAGGTGTCATTTAAGATTCTGGCCACTAGATGGCAGCAGTGTATGTGCAAAGTTTTAGACTGATCCAATGAACTATTGTATTTCTGTTCAACATTTTGTATCAAGACTGCCCAAATTTGTAATTTGTTTATTAACTTCATGTTCAAAATTGTGCACTCATTTAAGCTTTCTGACAATATCAGATATATCTCTGTCCTTGGAAATGTTATTTTTTACTTCATGCTAATATCATTAGCCTACGTTAGCTCAACCGTCCCGTAGACGGGACACCGATCCCAAAGAAGTTTTAATTTACAGGTGTATGGGAAGTTGTGTATGTGCTCTGACAGCTTCTGGTGTCCTGTCCTCCCAAGGCCTCTGGATCAGGGATAGATCAGATATGTCCTCCCATAGACTCAGAATTATGTACAGTACATAACTCATTATTCTCAGAGACATTATCCCCTTTATGAGAACGAATGCAAGCATCCCTATAAGGCCGGTAACAACCGTTACCACTGTTTGGTTGTACTTCTGATACAAGTGCGATCTAATCCCACCAGTCCCAGACATAGGCAATGTCTGGATGTTCATATAAGCATTTTGCAGTGCATGCTCTGATGGATGTGAAACATCTGAGTGTTGGAAAAAATGAAATCCACTGTGCACTGGGTATTTCTCACTTCGTTACCTCTAAGCTGCACATGCAGGAGACATGTTTTTTTATATTTGAAGGTTTCAGTAAGGGTGACTATGTAAGCGTCATCAGATTTGTACATACATTTCATCCCTCCTTGTTTAGAGCATTGGTTTAGGTACCACTTTAACCAGCTGCAAAGACAGTCTCACTATAATGTATGCCTAATGCATGATTTCATAAACAATCTCTACACAGTAAGCCAATTCAAAGTTGTTTGTGTATTTGTAATTGCCCTGTGATGACCCTCTATAGACACAGGTCATTGGGTTAGGTTGTTGGCCTCTATAGAGACAGGTCATAGGGTTAGGTGATAGGCCTCTATGGACACAGGTCATAGGATTAGGTGGTAAGCCTCTATCGCCACGGTCATAGGGTTAGGTGGTAGGCCTCTATAGAGACAAGTCATGGGCAGAGCCGGCTCCAGGCATAAGCAACATAAGTGGTCGCTTTTGGCCACCAGCCACTAGGGGACCCCTGACAAAATAAGTAAATAATAATAATATATTAGGAACTCAGTCAGGTTCTTAAACTTACTATTGAGAGTTAGAATAGGAGAATACAGAGGGTGCAATTTCTAAATTTGGTGCATCAGCAGTTTCTCTCTTGTTATGTCAGTCACTGACAATCACTTAATTAGCATGTCAGCAAAAACATTTTAGACTGGTAAGTTAGTCTAGCCAGCTATAGTGCCTTCAGAAAGTATTCATACACCTTATTCAACATTTTGTTGTGTTACAGCTTGAATTCAAAATGGATTAAATATTTGTTTTCTCTCACCCATCTACACACAATACCCCCATAAACCCCCAGATTATTTTGCACATGTATTGAAAATAAAATACTGAAATATTTAATTTATATAAGAATTCACTCCCCTGAGTCAATACATGTTAGAATCACCTTTGGCAGTGATTACAGCTGTGAGTCCTTCTAGGTAAGTCTCTGAGAACTTTGCTATCCTGGATTGTGCAATATTTTCACATTTGTTTTTGAATTCTTCAAGCTCTGTCAAGTTGGTTGTTGATCATTGCTAAACAGCCATTTTGAAGTCTTCACATAGATTTTCAAGACAATTTTAAGTCAAAGCTTTAACTAGGCCATTCAGGAACATTCAATGTCACTTTGGTAAGCAACTCCAGTGTATATTTGGCCTTGTGTTTTAGATTATTGTCCTGCTGACAGGTGAATTTGTCTCCCAATGTCTATTGCAAAGCAGACTGAACCAGTTTTTCCTCTAGGATTTTGCCTGTGCTTAGCCCTTTTCCTTTTTGTTTTATCTTTAAAACACTCCCTACTTCTTGCACATGACAAGCATACCCATAACATGATGCAGCCACCACCATGCTTCAAAATATGACAAGTGGTACTCAGGGATGTGTTGTTTTGGATTTGCCCATAACGCTTTGTATTAATTTCTTGGCCACATTTTTTGTAGGATGCATGTTTCAGAATATGTTTTTCTGTACAGGCTTCCTACTTTTCACTCTGTCATTTAGGTTAGTATTGTGGCATAACTACAATGTCGTTGATCCATTCTCAGCTTTCTCCTATCACCGCCATTAAACTCTTAAGTGTTTTAAAGTCACCATTAGCTTCATGGTGAAATCCCTGAGTGGTTTCCTTCCTCTCCAGCAACTGAGTTAGGAAAGACGCCTGTATCTTTATTGTATTGATGGTGGATGGTGTATTGATACACCATCCAAAGTGTAATTAATCAATTCACCATGTTCAAAGGAATATTCAATATCTGCTTTTTTTACCCATATACCAATTGGCAGTGGTGGAAAAGGTTGCCATACTTGAGTAAAAGTAAAGATACCTTAATAGAAAATGACTCAAGTGAAAGTCACCCAGTAAAATACCATTTGGGTAAAAGTATTTGGTTTTAAATATAATTATGATACTTAAGTACATTTTTGAAAATATATTTACTTAACTATCAAAAGTAAAAGTATAAATCATTTGAAATTCCTTATATTAAGCAAACCAAAACGTACAATTGTATTTTTTAATTAAGGATAGCCAGGGTCACACTACAACATGCAGACATAATTTACAAACAAAGCATTTGTGTTTAGTGAGTCAGAGGCAGTAGGGATGACCAGGGATGTTATCTTGATAAGTGCGTGAATTTGACCATTTTCCTGTCCTGTTAAGCATTCAAAATGTAACGAGTACTTTTGGTTGTCATGGAATATTTATGGAGGAAAAAGTACATTATTTTCTTTAGGAATGTAGTAAAGTAAAAGTTGTAAAAATATATATAAATAGCCAAGTAAAGTACAGATACCCCAAAAAACTACTTAAGTAGTACTTTAAAGTATTTTTTAATTAAATAATTTACACCACTGCCAATAGGTAACCTTCTTGCAAGGCATTGGAAAACCTACCTGGTCTTTGTGGTTGAATCTGTGTTTGAAATTCACTGTTCAACTGAGGGATCTTACAATTATCTGTATGTGTGGAGTACAGAGATGAGGTAGTCATTCAAAAATCATGTTAAACACTATTATTGCACACAGAGTGAGTCTATGCAGCTTATTATGTGACTTGTTAAGCAAATGTTTACTCCTGAACTTATTTAGGCTTGCCATAACAAAGGGTTTGAATACACATTTCAGCTTTTCATTTTTTATTAATTTGTAAAAGTTTCAAAAAACATAATTCCACTTTGACTTTATTGGGTTTTCTGTGTAGGCCAGTGACACACAATCTCAATTGAATCCCTTTTCAATTCAGACTGTAACACAACAAAAAGTGGAAAAGTTCAAGGGGTGTGGATACTTTTTGAAGGCACTATCTAAACATGTAGTAATCATGGTCAAATACTGACCGGGCATGCAGGGCAGGTGCCCAGGGGCCCTGACCTTCAGAAGGTTCCGTTGATTGTGTTAGTCACTCTCACTCAGATATCATTAACATGACATATAAGTCTTGAGAAATGTGCAGAATTGCAATACATTTTTAACAAAATTGCAAACATTTCTCTCCGCCCCATGGTAAATGTGTAGAATTACACAAAGCTTGCTTTAAAACTGCTACGAAAATATACTCCCCATGGCTAAATGTGTAGAATTGCAGGAAATATACGGTATAACATTTTTCTCTCCACCTTGACAAAGGGGGGCCACTAACAGTGTGTGGGTGGGCAACCAAATCTTGTTTAGGGCCCCCAAAAGGCTAGGTCATGGGGTTAGGTGGTAGGCCTAATGGAGCCTAATGGCTGCCATATTGATAATCTAATGCACATGATATAATGAACTACTCCTCAGAGGTCAATTTGGATTATCAATGCACACTATCAAGATCCATCTTTATGCAATGGGTTATCCATTTCAATTGACTGATTTACCAACTAAATGTAACCCATGGGGCATACAGGTTATATTACAGGCATCCTAAACGTGGTTTGCCTTTTCTTAATAACCTAATCATCTTCTTATAACCATTTTACAAACACTACCACACATTCCCCTGTGGTCCATGCATCCCTAACATGCCTGATGATGACAGATGAGACCTCAGCATTTCACTGGGCATCATACCAACATTGCATGCTGCTCTCTGCAGTGTCCACCAACATGAACATGTGGATTAGCTGCTCTCTCTTGATCGAGAAGGGGAGTTTTCTACTAGACTACCAACGGTGAACGTGCTGTTTGATTGGGCGCGAAAAGAAGAATCCGAATGTTGGGGAGGAGGAAGGGAGCCATCGCTCACATTGCATCACTCACTGCACGTGCTGATTCAGCGGGACGCAAGAGATAGCGGCGGGTGCTGAGGACACTCGCCAGAATCACTGCTGCTTGGATGCCACTGTCAAATCAAAGCATTGCGCGGTAGTAAGGAAGGACAGACACTGCGGCGGTGTCAACGGTGACCAAATCGCAAAGGTTTTCCTGGTGGCTGTTTATCTGCCGTATAGGAAGTATGGATTAGAAGTGACTGGGAGGACGCTAAATCCCCTGTGTTGTTTACTGATCTATAGTTATTGAGCAAATATAAACTGCCAGTGCTGATCTGAAATGCAGATCTGAAGCAGGGCGCAATGGACACGAACATGCGGAAATTTACAGTTAGGAGATGGTTTTCCGTCTACCTTCGGAAGAAGTCACGGTCCAAAAGCTCGAACCTCTGCAGATTGGAGGTTAGTATATTGTTGTGTATTGCTATTTTGTGTCACGTGTGTGCGCCATAACGTAGAATCATTGTTTGCTAATGGTGTGATTTAGCCACTGCTGTCACTCAATGATATTGTGGAAGGCTGTAGGCTGTTTTGTGGAACCTTACAGGTGTTGTTTTGCTGTTATACACCTGACATGATATTAGGCTACACTTGCCAGTGAAATTTCAGTATTTTGACAAGCTTTGTAACCTACCATGGCGCAACATTTTCATGCTAAAATAATCATGTTGAATTCTGTATAGCCTGGTATTGCTGTGCCACAACAAGTCTGAATCCGACAGATAGGCCTACAGGTGTTCCCGCCTTTCTTGCACAAACACCTGCACTTGTCTTGTCTTACTAGCAATGACTTTGCTGATAGCTGCTTTATTAAGGAACGTTTGACTTACTATGACTGTGATATGTTGTTGTCTGTACCTAGCTACCTTAAAATGAATTCAATCATGATACCTGAGTATGTTTCCTGTAGGCTATTCTACAATTACAAGCCAAATTATATTTTATGGACTAAGTTGCTTTGCTTGTTGAATAAATTCCCTGTCCCGCTCTGTTGATTTGTAGCTACTTTTTTAAACATTTTATTTAAAAAATGTTAAGCCTAATATAGGCCTAATGCATTCTGGGTTTGGTGTAGCTAGGCCTATTTGCTTATTAGGGACATTTTTTTATTACTTTTATGTGGGCTACTTTTATTGATTCTTGAAGAATATAACTTATTTTGCCTCATGAGCTTAGTTCAACTGTTAAACCCCATCAGAATCCAAAATATAAACTTGTAATCAAAAGTATCATTTTGATCTCATGGATGGTCAGTCCTTGCATGTGTAGCCCCATCTATGCATTTGGGAGAGGTTAAATTTCTCCAGCTCCATCCATACCTTGTTTACCCGCATTGTTATTGTTTTAACAGCAGATTGACCCTTTAAAATAATTAATTATTTATTAGATTTGGAGGAAAATATTGAATCAGGAAACCAAGAGAGCAGTAGACCGGTTTTCAATGATCTTCACTTTATTCTGTAGGCCTAGTTTTTTACAATTTACAAAGGGGAATTGGAATCCATAGACACACCTATCCAATCCAATCTTCACCTTTTGATTCACCATATTGCAAAGCTACCTGGATACGGTGCTGTTCAGCGGCCATGGGGCTGAATTTGCAATCAGTCTTTTGTCCATTTGCGTTGATTGCGGTACTGTCCATGGTGCTGAATGTTGGCCGATGATTAAAGGCACAACAAGGGATTCTCACATAGTTAGATGACTTCTAAAGTGGTGGAAACACATACACTATATCCTATTAAATTACTATGAGTGGAACTCTGTACCATACTATACAATACCATACAAAATACTTGAATGGTAATTTACATGTAAATTCATTTTTGCGAAGTTGACATGCAAATACACAAAACAAGTTCTCTATCCCAATTTAACCGCATTCCTATCCTCTTTTTCTACTTATTGTAGAAACAGTTTCTAACCGCTGTGAACACTTTGTCATTCAATTTTGTCCTTTCTTGCTGAGCTTTCAAGTAACTTGCTGTTAAAATGACCAGTGTTGACATACCTGCCTCAATGAATTCAAAGTTAAGACCTCATAAGAGGGTCAAAGAGTCTCAGTGTGGTTACGCAGACCCGTGAGCAACTGTGGCCCCTCATGATGAGTTTAGTATTTGTGGTCCCCACCTCCATCAAAGTTGCCCATCCCTGGTGTAAACATTGCTTGGGGGTTATAGATATGTCACTGCTTGTGACTGTTTGTGTTACAGAATGCTTCTATGTCTGTGTGCAGTTATCAGTAGCAATGAGATTCACTTTGACGGCTCTTTGTAATCCTTTCTGACTGTGTCATAACAAGATGTGCAGACCGACCAGCCTCTCTGAGATAATATGTTCCCACTGGCCAGAGACGTCATTTCAATGTCTACTTTTGATTTACATTTGTTTGAGTTGTCAACTAATGTGAATTCAACGTGAACCCAAAACATTTCATCATGTCATTGGATTTAGGTTAAACATTGTGTAAAAAAAAAAGAAGAAATTCCCTTAAGTTGATGACTTTTTGCAAATCCAATCGGTTTTCAATCACATATAATTGTTTTGTTGAAATGTTGTGGAAACAACGTTGATTCAACCATCATGTACAAAACCTCAATCCACATTACACACTAGACATGATATTTCAAACTAGGTTCCACCAAACATTTAATCAGTCTGGAAATCATCTGCAATACACTGAGGCATACTAAGCATGATTAACTTACTGTGCATACAAATAAATATATGGAGACAATAGCTGATGGATTTAGATATGACAGTGCTCGTGACATCATGAGGTATGATTGCCTCATGAGTAATCCTGGTTGTATCAGGAATCGCACAAGAAATGGATGCTATTTAGCAAATCGCTAAGTGATTTTCATTATATTGTCATTGTTATTAATATATACTTAATTCATATATATTTGGCTGAAGACACCCTTGTAGCTAGATGTCATTAAGAAAACATATTGTTTAGGCCTGAGACTAGGGTCTTTACAGATGAGTGGCATTGACCAACTCAATCAGTTAAATATGGCGCCAATCAATATTGAGGCCAAAGAGGTATTGCAGTTAGCATATCTATTTTAAAGGCCCAGTGCAGTCAAATACGTGACTGTCCTGTGTTTTATATATATTTCCAGACTGAGGTTGGAATAATACTGTGAACTTGGGTAAATGATGACAATGTCCTTTTAGAGCTGTTTGAAAAGACTGCCTGAAATTTCAGCCTGTTTTGGTGGGAAGGAGTTTTGGCCTGCCTGGTGATATCACCAGGTGGTAAATTAGTTAATAGACCAATAAGAAAGCGTTCCAAACCTCTTTTTGCCAATAACAGCTAGTTTTCAGTTATCCCTCCCAACTCAGACCCCTCCATAACAGTCCTAGCAAAATTCTTACTTGAGAAATTGCTCTTTGCTAAGAAGGTACAGTATTTTTTATATATTTTTTTTACCATTTCAATTAAAAACAACCACAGTAAGGTACTTAATTCTTACCCAGAACTGATATGATATTGAGATTAGAGGTCGCCCGATTATGATTTTTCAACGCCGATACCGATTTATTGGAGGACCCCAAAAAAAAATGGTGCCGATTAAAAAAACCCCGTGTTTATTTGTAATAATGACAATTACAACAATAGTGAATGAACACTTATTTTAACTTAATATAATACATCAATAAAAATCAATTTAGCCTCAAATAAATAATGAAACATGTTCAATTTGGTTTAAATAATGCAAAAACAAAGTGTTGGAGAAGAATGTAAAAGTGCAATATGTTCCATATAGAAAAGCAAACGTTTAAGTTCCTTGCTCAGAACATGAGAACATATGAAGGCTGGTGGTTCCTTTTAACATGAAACTTCAATATTCCAAGGTAAGATGTTTTAGTTAATTTAGTATTTATAGGACTATTTCTCTCTATACCATTTGTATTTCATATACCTTTGACTATTGGATGTTCTTATAGGCACTTTAGTATTGCCAGTGTAACATTATAGCTTCCGTTCCTCTCCCCTACCTGGGCTCGAACCAGGAACACATCGACAACAGCCACTCTCGAAGCTTCGTTACCCATCGCTCCACAGAAGCCACGGCCCTTGCTGAGCAAGGGGAACAACTACTCCAAGTCTCAGAGCGAGTGACGTAACCGATTGAAATGCTATTAGCTCGCACCCCGCTAACTAGCTAGCCATTTCACATCGGTTACACCAGCCTAATCTCTGGAGTTGATAGGCTTGAAGTCATAAACAGCGCAATGCTTGAAGCACAGGGAAGAGCTGCTGGCAAAACACACAAAAGTGCTGTTTGAATGAATGCTTACAAGCCTGCTGCTGCCTACCACTGCTCAGTCAGACTGCTCTATCAAATATCAAATCATAGACTTAATCATAACATAATAACACAGAAATATGAGCCTTTGGTCATTAATATGGTCGAATCCGGAAACTATCATTTCGAAAACAACACGTTTATTATTTCAGTGAAATACTAAACCAAATCGGTGTCCAAAAATACCGATTTCCGATTGTTATGAAAACTTGAAATCAGCCCTAATTAATAGGCCACTCCGATTAATCGGTCGACCTCTAATTGAGATAAAAATGTCTACATTTGACCTTTAAGTACCCAGGCACATGAAATGAAGGATGATTCTGGAGGTCAGAGTTTTCTTAAGGAGGAAGAATCTGGTACTAAGTCAGGTCGAGACTCATAGGACTGTTTGACTGTTTTATTCCATTATACTGAGATTATTAATGGGAGAGATGAACCGCTGTGGTAACATTTAACTTTATTTCTACTTTGACACAGTGTAGGGCAGGCTACTTCTAAGTAGGAGGATCAGACTTTACAAACAGCATGAATGGGATGGAATGCATGGTGATTGTCTGCCATAGTAAACTGTTATAGCTGCTATCAGAGTTGACATTAGAACTACCAAGAAACTATTGAGCGGAAGCATTTACCAGATGTTTTTATCCATGTGGACCATGTAGGAATCATACCCACAATTATTGTATTGCAAGCACCATGATCCAACTAACTGAGCCATTTTGCCAAGTTTACCTTTACAGTCAAAGGGATTATTTAGAAATACACACCATCATAAGCTGATGACCCAGATAACAAACCGTGGTATTCAGGATACACTACGCAACATGTCACGCTGTTGTCCATGTTTATTGGCAAAGAGTAGTAATCGGACAAGGGTTGTTTATACTTTTGATTCAATAAGATTATCATCACTAGAGTTTATTTTCAAAAAGACTGATTTAACAACCGACTGATTGGATACTGTAAAAACCTACTAGTACTACCTGGTAGACTCCCCTCACAGGTAGATGTTTTATTCTTTTCCGTTCCAGTATTTTAGAATAGTGTGAAATACTGCTATGTGGAACTAGGCCAAATCCTTACTGGCTTTCTTTCTGATTGGTAGGACTATTGTTGCTTTTTCTTCCTCGCAACGTTTGTTTGATCTTTAGGATAATAATAGCCATTCTCTGTAGTCTAAAATTGTATAGTTTGCTACCAATTATTCTAAATCAATCACAGGTGTTTTAACTAGTATGAATAGATAGTGTACTGGTTAATGTGAGATATCACTGCTTGCACAAGGCATCATGACTAATTGCAACCTGCGTTCTTTTTTTCCAGTTTGAACAGCAGAGTGTTGAGGTGTTGAGGGATGGGATGAAAAGCCCACTGTCCCTATGGAACTGACACGTTGAATAGCTACAGATGGACTGGGAGCATTTGTAATCCCATTGTTTCATTTAGTAGATGTTATTTTCTAGAGCCCCCACAGAGGTCATCCTTAACCCATTGATTCTTGAAAATCCACAGGATACATGATTTTCTTCCTATTCAATGCTCTGTTCAACATGGTATAGAGGAGGAGAAGCTATAGATTAACATACATCAGAAGAGACAAATCTGCATGTGTGGATTTGAAAAGCATCCTTTTTATTCCATCCCAACAACGTATTGTATACAAAGGGTTATGTGACTGTTTGTTGTATTTGTTTTGCTGTGAGTGAGAAGTCAGTTTTACCAGGCTCTCAGCTGTGTCAGCGTGACAGATTCTGCATCAATCAGCGACGGTCAGGGCAGGACTCTCACATGCTGTGGTCGGCACATTTCAGAGGCACGCCATGAAGACAGCATTAATAGCCCGAACGCTCGCTCTACTGCCAGCCACACAGCCCCACTCACGCAAAACGTGCTCACACTAATCTCCCCTGACACGAGGGGAACAGGATGGACTACTGGCTGGTTCTTATTATACCTCAGTTGGTCTGTGGACAAGGTCACCCTCTGATTGGTAGCCTACAACACCTGTTTCAAACCCTCCTATTGTTACCAGTTATGTTATGTGTGGACATTGAGGATACTAATGGCAGAGAGTGTGGTAGCACTGTTCTATCCTCATAGTCATGCCTAGTTTCTTCTGGTTATTCTGGTCTACTCGTGATGCTGGCTGTGCCATCTCAATTCATCGTTAAAGTTGACTAGTCTCTGTTGGCTCTGATTAAATGGGACTTCCCGAGGTTGGACATCTGTCTAAATCCCTCTAACTGGCTCTCCCGGTGTCTCTGGAACAACATGGGTGTTCTCTCTATTCCTGTCATCACTTGCTTGGTTTGATATGTGGGCCATTTGTTTCCCTGCAGGATGATGGCATTCTGAAAGAGATTGACATCAGCCAGCACACCAAAGAGGGATTTGAAAAGGCAGACCCATCCCAGTTTGAGCTGCTGAAAGTGCTAGGCCAAGGCTCCTATGGAAAGGTAAGCATATACCTTGATTAAGGTGTTTGGATCTACAGTATGTTATACCTACTCTGTGTTGTATGTGTACTGTACATTTGTGACCCTTTCCCCTAGTGTTCAATCTGGCATTACTGTTACTTTTGCAATCAGATTTTCAGATATTTTTGGGTGTGTGTATTAGTATTGTATTTGAGAGACATTCTACCGCCCTGTTGAAGCTAGTAACATAAGCATTTCACTGCACCTGCTATAACACCTGCAAATCTGTGTATACGACCAATAAACTTTGATTTGATTTTATATTAATGTCATCCACAGGTGTTCCTGGTGAGAAAAATCAGAGGCTCTGACAGAGGACAGCTTTATGCCATGAAAGTGTTAAGGAAAGCAACACTAAAAGGTACTTATTATGATACTGTCGAAGAGTTGTATGTTTTTCATCAGCCCAAGCTAGCTAAGATCGATTATTACATTAAACATACATCATCGGGGTATGATTGATTATTGCAGTAAACAGACATGATCAGGGTATGATTGACTATTATAGTAAAATGATCAGGGTATGATTGATTATTGCAGTAAACAGACATGATCAGGGTATGATTGACTATTATAGTAAAATTATCAGGGGCAGGAAGATTCTAGCGGTTAAGAGCGTTGGGCTAGTAACAAAGGTTGCTGGTTCGAATCCCTGAGCCAACTAGGTGAAACATCTGCCGATGTGCCATTGAGCAAGGCATTTAACCTTAATTGCTCCTGTAAGTCGCTTTGGATAAGAGCATGACCAAAATGATTGATTATTACAGTAAACAGACATGATCGAAGTCCCGATCCAGACAAACTGTTTTTTCTACATAAGTAAGAAAATATATATTATGTTTCCTATACTCAACAAATCTCAGTCAAAAACATTACTTTTTTAAATCAGCTCTAAAAAATGAAATGTAGCCTTTTGTCCCTGTCTCAGGAAATTGAGATGATGTCCTCCTTGCTTACATAATACAGGCACAGCTGCAGGAGTGTCCTCACTGCAAGGCAGAGAGCCATTGCAAGAGGAAACTGGCATAATATTC
Organism: Oncorhynchus nerka; assembly: GCF_034236695.1. NCBI lineage: Eukaryota > Metazoa > Chordata > Actinopteri > Salmoniformes > Salmonidae > Oncorhynchus > Oncorhynchus nerka. The sequence continues at coordinate 35,155,054 of NC_088411.1, forward strand.
TGCATTGCAGTACAGGTGATTGAAGGGAGGCTTCCAGTGTTACGATTTTAACACAAAATAATTCATAAGGAAGTAGCTGACTTCCATTTCGCAGGTGACCTAGGAAGAAGGCTTAGGTAATGCAGATAGATTAGCAGGAAGTAGCTGACTTCCATTTCACAGGTGACCTAGGAAGAAGGCTTAGGTAATGCAGATACTTCCATTTCACAGACCTTAGGTAATGCAGATAGATTAGTAGCTGACTTCCATTTCACAGGTGACCTAGGAAGAAGGCTTAGGTAATGCAGATAGATTAGCAGGAAGTAGCTGACTTCCATTTCACAGGTGACCTAGGAAGAAGGCTTAGGTAATGCAGATAGATTAGCAGAAAGTAGCTGACTTCCATTTCGCAGGTGACCTAGGAAGAAGGCTTAGGTAATGCAGATAGATTAGCAGGAAGTAGCTGACTTCCATTTCACAGGTGACCTAGGAAGAAGGCTTAGGTAATGCAGATAGATTAGCAGGAAGTAGCTGACTTCCATTTCACAGGTGACCTAGGAAGAAGGCTTAGGTAATGCAGATAGATTAGCAGAAAGCAGCTGTCTATATTATACTACCATGTTCCCACTGCAGGACCAGATCAGTGGCTGACTAGTGAGGGAAATGCCTTACTCATGCATGGTTGGGAGGTCTCATACTTTCAACAGCTTTGACAGTATAGAAATTCGAACCTGAGGTATTTTATACAGTATCATCGGATACCGGCCCAACTGTAAGGGTTTCAATAAGTATAGCTTTCGTCAACATCTATTCAGTTCTACAAGTATCTTAACTCATTACCACTACTTTGATATGCTTTGTCTGTTTTTCAGTCCGGGATCGGGTGCGGTCCAAAATGGAGAGAGATATTCTGGCTGAAGTCAATCACCCGTTCATAGTCAAACTCCATTACGGTGAGCTCATCGACGCAACCATGTTCTGACTGGCACACATACATAGAACAGACACTGACAGGTCTAAACTGAAAACCCTGTTTTTAAAATGGGCAAATAATTATGTAACCAGATTGTCTTTATTTAGGTGATGTTAGAATGGGTCTGCCGTAGGACATCAGGCAGAAACATATTTTGATATTAAATGTAGTTGGATCTTGCATTGAATAACTCTCCAAGCGTTTTATAAAGCTTGGCACGTCTCTCTAAACATTTCAGTGACGTCTGGAGCCCTTCAGACAGCGAGAGCCGTCACTCATCTCAAAGCCCCTCACCTCCTTGTTTATCAGCATGCTCTGAGTATTGCCACAGCAGCCCCTGGTAAACAGAGAGTATTGCTCGGAGTATTCCCACAGCAGCCCCTGGTAAACAGAGAGTATTACCTGAGTAATTCCACAGCAGCCCCTGGTAAACAGAGAGTATTGCTCTGATTAATTCCACAGCAGCCCCTGGTAAACAGAGAGTATTGCTCTGATTAATTCCACAGCAGCCCCTGGTAAACAGAGAGTATTGCTCTGAATATTCCCACAGCAGCCCCTGGTAAACAGAGAGTATTGCTCTGAGTCATTCCACAGCAGCCCCTGGTAAACAGAGAGTATTGCTCTGATTAATTCCACAGCAGCCCCTGGTAAACATAGAGTATTGCTCTGAGTAATTCCACAGCAGCCCCTGGTAAACAGAGAGTATTGCTCTGATTAATTCCACAGCAGCCCCTGGTAAACAGAGAGTATTGCTCTGAGTAATTCCACAGCAGCCCCTCGTAAACAGAGAGTATTGCTCTGAGTATTGCCACAACAGCCCTTGGTAAACAGAGAGTATTGCTCTGAGTAATTCCACAGCAGCCCCTGGTAAACAGAGAGTATTACTCTGAGTATTGCCACATCAGCCTCTGGTAAACACAGTATTGCCACAGCAGCCCCTGGTAAACAGAGAGTATTGCTCTGAGTAATCCCACAGCAGCCCATGGTAAACAGAGAGTATTGTTCTGAGTATTGCCACAGAAGCCCCTGGTAAACAGAGAGTATTGCTCTGAGTATTGCCACAGCAGCCCCTGACAGAGAGTATTGCTCTGAGTAATTCCACAGCAGCCCCTGGTAAACAGAGAGTATTGCTCTGAGTATTCCCACAGCAGCCCCTGGTAAACAGAGAGTATTGCTCTGAGTCATTCTACAGCAGCCCCTGGTAAACAGAGAGTATTGCTCTGATTAATTCCATAGCAGCCCCTGGTAAACAGAGAGTATTGCTCTGAGTATTGCCACAGCAGCCCCTGGTAAACAGAGAGTATTGCTCTGAGTATTGCCACAGCAGCCCCTGACAGAGAGTATTGCTCTGAGTAATTCCACAGCAGCCCCTGGTAAACAGAGAGTATTGCTCTGAGTAATTCCACAGCAGCCCCTGGTAAACAGAGAGTATTGCTCTGAGTAATTCCACAGCAGCCCCTGGTAAACAGAGAGTATTGCTCTGAATAATTCCACAGCAGCCCCTGGTAAACAGAGAGTATTGCTCTGAGTATTGCCACAGCAGCCCCTGGTAAACAGAGTATTGCTCTGAGCCACAGAAGCCCCTATTATTGCTCTGACCACAGCAGCCCCTGGTAAACAGAGAGTATTGCTCTGAGTAATTCCACAGCAGCCCCTGGTAAACAGAGAGTATTGCTCTGAGTATTGCCACAGCAGCCTCTGGTAAACATAGTATTGCCACAGCAGCCCCTGGCAAACAGATGCACTCAACAAGCCAAATAAAAGCAATACTAGAGGAGACCATATCTGTTTTTCTATTTACATGTTTATCTCATAATTAGACCAAGAAAGAAAGATTTCCCTTGCCACGCATGCCTTGAAGCAGTACAACCTCTCACAAAAGTCTGATTCACATTTAGAGTGTTTTCCTTTTATTCCATGTAATGTAGCGAAGGATAATATGTGTTGAGTGACCATTGTGATGTTGTTTTGGCCCAGCCTTTCAGACGGAAGGGAAGTTGTATCTGATTCTAGACTTCCTCCGAGGGGGAGACCTCTTCACACGGCTTTCCAAAGAGGTCAGTCAGTCATGTTAGTCACTGTGAGGGCTTACTGCTCCCTAATTCACTGTTTTATTAATACATTCAATCACCACATGATGTATTGTGTCCAATCAAAAACACCCTTTGACCAATGGGTAAAAAAAACAATGTCTCTATCATAATCCGTTGAAAAGTTATTAGAGTTGTTACCCTTGTAGGATGGCCAATATTAGGATGACTAAATGAATGGAGGCCACATTATAGTCACAGCTTGGCTGGATGCTGTGCGAGAATTAAGGCTAACTGACAGGCTCACAGTTGAACTCGTCATCTTTCTTCTTAAATCCGGAGGGCATAAAACAATATAGAAGTAGGATATATATCGATTTTGAGACATGACATGGTATTTTCATATTTTAGTATACAGTTTTCATATTAATGCAAAACTCCTGTTCTTTTTAGAAGAGTTCTGACAAAAACAAGAGTATCTCTGTGAAATGTCAACTGAACACTGAGCATACCGCAATCATTTTATTTTCAAAGCCTTTTACATTTAATTAAGCTTGTGTCATGGTAATTTTGACTTTTTGCTTCCCGCGGAAACAACTTTGCAGACGGCCACCACAGCAAATCCTAAAAGGTTGCTTCAAGAAAGCAGCAGCGCTCTGATTATAATATAATTGATTATAATTATTGCATCATTAATCAAATTTCACGCAATCAGTTCACACAATCAATCTCCAATTGACTTGGGCACATTTAGAATGCTAAGTCTCTTGGTGCACATGTCGCTGTGATTGAAGAGGTGCACATGTCGCTGTGATTGAATAGGTGCACATGTCGCTGTGATTGAATAGGTGCACATGTCGCTGTGATTGAATAGGTGCACATGTCGCTGTGATTGAAGAGGTGCACATGTCGCTGTGATTGAAGAGGTGCACATGTCGCTGTGATTGAATAGATGCACATGTCGCTGTGATTGAATAGGTGCACATGTCGCTGTGATTGAAGAGGTGCACATGTCGCTGTGATTGAATAGGTGCACATGTCGCTGTGATTGAAGAGGTGCACATGTCGCTGTGATTGAATAGGTGCACATGTCGCTGTGATTGAAGAGGTGCACATGTCGCTGTGATTGAATAGGTGCACATGTCGCTGTGATTGAATAGGTGCACATGTCGCTGTGATTGAAGAGGTGCACATGTCGCTGTGATTGAATAGGTGCACATGTCGCTGTGATTGAAGAGGTGCACATGTCGCTGTGATTGAAGAGGTGCACATGTCGCTGTGATTGAATAGGTGCACATGTCGCTGTGATTGAATAGGTGCACATGTCGCTGTGATTGAATAGGTGCACATGTCGCTGTGATTGAATAGGTGCACATGTCGCTGTGATTGAATAGGTGCACATGTCGCTGTGATTGAATAGGTATAGTATATTTCCAGTTGTAGCTTCATCTTTCCCCCAGTGATCAGTAGCCTGGTCAATGTGTGTGTTTAATAATGAATGGGCTGGTGATTTTTTTAGCTTTATTTAACTAGGCAATTCAGTTAAGAACAAATTCTTATTTACAATGACAGCCAACCAGGGAACAGTAAGTAGGTTACCTACCTTGTTCAGGGGCAGAACAACACATTTTTACATTGTCAGCTCGGTGATTCAATCCAGCAACCTTTCGGTAACTGGCCCAAAGCTCTAACCACTAGGCTACCTGCCGCCTCTATGATTGGGTCCAAACACACTCTGAATGATATTGGTTTTGCCTTAATTGGCCTTGCTTTAATCTTGCTATTCAGCATCTCTGAATGTCCATGTACTGTTTACAGAGTGAGCTGAAAGAAGAACTTCAGTAATAAACAGTGTAGTGTTTTCAAGTGAGCAACCCAGGTTTATTATTATTATTTTTGACCAGTCCTTTAATCTTGACATTTCTCATGCTCTTTCACTCAACTTAATTGCCTGTTTGCACCAGTGGGCCACACCTCACCGCAGAAACAACCTCTGTCCCTATCAGTCAGATTACAATATCTCCTCTGTTCTGTTGATTCATTACTCCTGAATCCATCCACTAACCCAGGGATAGTCAAACCATGGCCCGCGAGCCAATTCAAACTGGCGAGTGTGAGTATTTTTTATATATATATATATAAAAATATATATATATATTTGGGGGGGTTCAAAACACTCCAGGCCACACGTTAAGGTCTACAACTAGATAGAACGTGTGTAGAAATGGACCGATATATTTTCAAATAACTACCCTTTTTCTGGCCTACAAATTGATTTGGACAAACAAATCGGTCCTAAAAACAATGTGCAGCCCTCCATTGAATTTCAAAATCCCAATGTGGCCCACAAGTCAAAATGATTGCCCACCCCTACACTAGCCCATATAATAATACCGCTATTATGAATACATTATAGATAACAATGCCTGTGATGGACTGGAGGAAAAACAAGCATTTTCTTTATTTTGCTTCCTTGCTTATCTTACTATCGATTCAGTGACTCATATTTCCAAACCTCTCCTAGAGTACCCCCAGCCATTCTACTTATTTGTTCATTTCCAACTGGCACACCTGATCCACCTGGTCAACTGATCATCAAGCCCCTGATTGGTTGAATGGTGTGTGCTAGTAGGCCTACTGGAACAGATCATATATAATGAACTGTTGGGGTACTTGAGGGGAGTTTTACCACATGATTAAGGGGATGGAGATTATTATTGCAGAACAAAAACAACCTGCCGCCCGGATAATAGACCACCAACTTTGTAAATGCATTCATCCATTCACCCATGCTTCCTAAAGCGACTGCCTCTGCTGTGTCATCGTGACTACTACCAATTCTGTAAATGATAACAACTGGAATAAAGTTTAACTTAATCTGTAAACAATTTGTCTCTTTGGATTTAAATGTGCTCTACTGTGCAGAGAGACATGTGGGAATTGAGATGTGAATGAATTACTGCTGGTCTTGGAATCAGTCATCTGGAGCAGCTAGCAGATGCACGGGTGCTGGCGGGATCTTGTTACTTTAACGGCAATTCAATTTTCTCCTTGGCACCGCAGGGTTTATTCCCCAAACAAATTCTATTTGGGAGCTAAATCAATCTTACTGTGGCTAAAATGAGCTCTGTAGTAAACAAGGAGAGAAGTCAACAATCCCATGCTCTGACTGAGGAAACTTTGGCAAAGGTTCTATGACATCCTAAATGCAAATATTTTGTGTGAGGTTCCAAGCAGCTGGCTTTGTGATCAAGTTAATGAGTTTCAATATGAGTTCAATCTGTGGCTAGTGCTCTTGTTTTGCTCAGGCTACCTGACATTGGAATAATGGAAAACACTCTGTTAAATTTGATCTGTTTAAAACACATACATCCAAAACACTTCAATGTAGGCTACTCTTAGGTTTTAAAAAGATGATCTTTCATGTTCACAATCATATATCACGTGTGTACTGTTTGCATATTGTCAATGACTCATGGACTGTCACTGGTAGTCTTTCTCCTTTGTCCATTTGCAGGTGATGTTTACTGAAGAGGATGTGAAGTTCTATCTGGCTGAGCTGGCCTTGGCCTTAGATCACCTTCACAGTCTGGGCATCATCTACAGAGACCTCAAACCAGAGAAGTAAAACACTTGTACACCCACTGACTGTACAGTGCCATAGACTACTTCTCTGTTCAAAGACAACCTTTGTGGTCCTGTCTGGCGCAGTTGGTAGAGCGTGGTGCTTGCAAGGGTTGTGGATTCGATTCCTGCTGTGTTGAGCCATACCTAAAGTGTATGCACACATGACTGTAAGTTGCTTTGGATAAAAGTATCTGCTAAATGGCATATATTGTACTGTTTTTATGCATGTGAATGCATGTATGCATGTTTCTTCATCTCAGAGATTTATGAATATTCTGATTGGGAATGACCAAGCACATAATTGCATTGGATTACTGGAGCGCTGTCTGATTTGATATCATATAATACTGATCCAGGAGCTCAAACAAGGTTGCTGCTCTGTGTTGCTGTCTTGTCCGTGCCTATCAAAACATCTACATGTCTCTGGTGCAATCAAGGCAGCATCTGTCTGTCTTCTCCGTGCCTATCAAAACATCTACATGTCTCTGGTGCAATCAAGGCAGCATCTGTCTGTCTTCTCCGTGCCTATCAAAACATCTACATGTCTCTGGTGCAATCAAGGCAGCATCTGTCTGTCTTCTCCGTGCCTATCAAAACATCTACATGTCTCTGGTGCAATCAAGGCAGCATCTGTCTGTCTTCTCCGTGCCTATCAAAACATCTACATGTCTCTGGTGCAATCAAGGCAGCATCTGTCTGTCTTTTCCGTGAGCACATCCTGTTTATTCTGAAAGTGCTATCAGAGGGCTTGTACAGTTGATGGAAACGTTTGATGACCTCCAAATGTATCAGTCAAGGAAACATTTAGGCCCCTGAGATGTGAAAAGTGTCCACATTTCCATCAACCTCTATTTTTCATGTTAACAATGTTAACAATGTGGAATGCAGGACTAGTAAATTGGCTCTCAGGGGGATTTGATGAGAGGAAATAAAGAGCTCTCGGCCTGCTCCTTGATTTCCCTTTCCAATGGGAATAATTCATGCGTGAAGGTGTCGCGTCTTTACAGGTTTCATTTTATTTACAAAAATATATTTCATTGGTACATACTCTTACCCAGAGCGAGTTACAGTAGCAAGTGCATAGATTTTTCCCGATACTGGTCCTCCATGGGAATTGAACCCACAACCTTGGCATTGCAAGCACCATGCTCTACCAACTGAGCCACAGTGGATTTGCAGTGGGCTGCATTTTTTGAAGGGCAAGCTATTCCCAGATTTACTGTTGATGATTAATGACAGCAACCCAAGGGCACAGTGTGCTGTGCACAAATCCATTTGTTCTAACAAACAAACACTCAATAAATGTGTGGGTGACATGTACTGTGCAGAGAGGTGTAAAGATTTTATATACAGTCTTTCTATTATACAGATATACTGTATATTGATGTGACATTCCTTCCCTCTACAGTATCCTTCTTGACGAGGAGGGCCACATTAAGATTACAGGTGTGACTAAAAACTGTTTTGAAAAGAGATTAGTAGCGTTAGTAGTCCCTTGGAATAGCAGTTGTCTCTCCTCTACATTGAATACATTAAGCCCATTGCTGGTGGCCGTTTTCCGCCGTCTTTAACATCAGTCCCTTTGTGTTTTAGATTTCGGGCTGAGTAAAGAGGCAACAGACCAAGACAAGCGAGCGTACTCCTTCTGCGGGACGATAGAGTACATGGCCCCTGAGGTGGTCAACAGAAGAGGACATACACAGAGTGCTGACTGGTGGTCATTTGGCGTCTTAATGGTATGGACCTCCCTCCCTTTCTTTTGATAATGCATTACACACATACTATAGCTATTGGTTGGCTACAATGTTGCTGCAACACAATCTCCAGGGCAGAGTTTAATATAGTAAAATTATGCTTGCATCCAGTATGTGGACGTAGCACTACGCATACAGCCTGTACGACCAGATGTGGTATCTTAATTTGATCACTTTGTTGTTGCAGAAAATTCTCCTTCACAGCAGGAACTGCAAATTTGTAGTGTTTTCCAGGTTTAAAAAGGCTTCTAAAGTTTGTAATTTCCACTTTTTAGACTTGATTTCCACATTTTAGACTTGATTTGCCCTAACGAAAAATGTATCAATCCTATAAAAAAATATACATTAATTATAATCGACCTCAAAACCTTAAATAAATAACTGTTCTTTTTCATTTTGTATTAGCACTTTGCCTTTTCACTTTTTGTATTTTTTTGAGCATAGATTAAATTAATGATATTACTTTTGCATCTTGGCTTCCTTGGGGTATTCCTCCTCGTGGTTTTGAGTATGAGTACTCTTTGAACTCTTTACAGATATGTTCTCTCCAACGCACTGGCCGCCTTTCGTTGTAGCCTGTGCGCAAGCCCTCATACTTGCTTTCTACTTCCCATTAATTATAATCCACATAATAATTCACATATCGTGTTGCTGCAGGATTGTATTCCTGCTGTGGGAAACTGGTCAAATTAAGATAGTACATCTGTATACTCCAAATGTGGATCTTAATGCATCACACAAAAGATGCATAATAATGACTATGCATATGGGTATGGTAGTAGTCCACTACTAATACGTCATACATTCATCTCTTCAGTCCTCTTAAATTACAAGATGAATGCGGATTGAATAGAGCCAGACATGGTATAATCAGGTTGCTGCTCACTAATCCACACATAAACTCAACTACCTGTAGCTGCGGTCAAATGACCAAATCGCCCTCTAGTGGTCTCATGGGTGGAATGTTAATCATCCTTTTCATTATCCCATAATAAATAAACATTATTATTTTTTAAACAGTCAAATCCGGTGTTTTTATATCAATCGGTTTTGTTATATTTCAATCTTCTGTGATGTGTAATACTGGGATGCAAAATCAAACATGAATACATTTCAACTCTAAATCTTTTATTTTTGATTTATTTCACCTTTATTTAACCAGGTAGGCCAGTTGAGAACAAGTACTAATTTACAACTGCGACCTGGCCAAGATAAAGCAAAGCAGTGTGGCAAAAACAACAACACAGAGTTACACATGGGATAAACAAACATACAGTCAATAACACACTATAAATATATATATACAGTGTGTGCAAATGTAGTAAGATTAGGGAGGTAAGGCAATAAATATATTCCATAGTGGCGAAATAATTACAATTTAGCATTAACACTAGAGTGATAGATGTGCAGATAATGATGTACAAGTAGAGATACTGGGGTGCAAATAAGCAAAAAATAAATAACAATAAGGGGATGAGGTAGTTGAGTGGGCTACTTACAGGTGGGCTGTGTGCAGCTGCAGTGATTGGTAAGCTGCTCTGACAGCTGATGCTTAAAGTTAGTGATGGAGATATAAGTCTCCAGCTTCAATGATTTTTGCAATTCGTTCCAGTCACTGGCAGCAGAGAACTGGAAGGGAAGGCGGCCAAAGGAGGAGTTGGCTTTGGGGGTGACCAGTGAAATATACCTGCTGGAGCATGTACTACGGGTGGGTGTTGCTATGGTGACCAGTGAGCTGAGATAAGGTGGGACTTTACCTAGCAAAGACTTATAGATGAGCTGGAGCCAGTGGGATTGGAGATGAATATGTAGTGAGGGTCAGCCAACGAGAGCATACAGGTTGCAGTGGTGGGTTTGGTGACAAAACGGATGGCACTGTGATAGACTACATCCAATTGGCTGAGTAGAGTGTTGGAGGCTATTTTGTGAATGACATCGCGGAAGTCAAGGATCGGTAGGATGGTCAGTTTTACGAGGGTATGTTTAGCAGCATGAGTGAAGGCGGCTTTGTTATGGAATAGGAAGCCAATTCTAGATTTAATTTTGGATTGGAGATGCTTAATGAGTCTGGAAGGAGAGTTTACAGTCTAACCAGACACCTAGGTATTTGTAGTTGTCCACATATTCTAAGTCAGAACCGCCCAGAGTAGTGATGCTAGTCGGGCGGGCGGGTGTGGGCAGCGATAGGTTGAAGAGCATGCATTTAGTTTTACTAGCATTTAAGAGCAGTTGGAGGCCACGGAGGGCGCGTTGTACGGCATTGAAGATCATCTGGAGATTTATTAACAGTGTTCAAAGAATGGCTAGAAGTGTACATAATGATGTCGTCTGTGTAGAGGTGGATCAGAGAATCACCAGCAGCAAGAGTTACATCATTGATATATACAGAGAAAAGAGTCAGCCCGAGAATTGAACCTTGTGGCACCCCCATAGAGATTACCAGAGGTCCGGACAATAGGCCCTCCGATTTGACACACAACTCTATCTGAGAAGTAGTTGGTGAAGCAGGCGAGGCAGTAATTTGAGAAACCAAGGCTGTTGAGTCTGCCGATAAGAATGCGGTGATTTACCGAGTTTAAAGCCTTGTCCAGATCGATGAATACACGTGCACAGTATTGTCTCTTATCGATGGCGGTTATGATATCGATTAGGACCTTGAGCGTGGCTGAGTTGCACCTATGACCAGCTCAGAAACCAGATTGCATAGCAGAGAAGGTACGGTGGGATTCGAAATGGTCGGTGATCTGTTTGTTAACTTGGCTTTCGAAGACTTTAGAAAGGCAGGGCAGGATGGATATATGTCTTTAACAGTTTGGGTCTAGAGTGTCTTCCCCTCTGTAGAGGGGGATGACCGCGGCAGCTTTCCGATCTATAGGGATCTCAGACGATATGAAAGAGAGGTTGAACAGGCTAGTAATAAGGGTTGCAACAATTGCGGCACATAATTGTAGAAAGAGAGGTTCCAGATTGTCTATCTCAGCTGATTTGTATGGGGTCCAGCTTTTGCAGCTCTTTCAGAACATCAGCTATCTGGATTTGGGGGAAGGAGAAGCGGGTGGGGGGCTTGGGTACGTTGCTGCGGGAGGTGCAGAGCTGTTGGCCGGGGTAGGGGTAGCCAGGTGGAAAGCATGACCAGTCATAGAAAAATGCTTATTGAAATTCTCGATTATCGTGGATTTATCGGTGGTGACAGTGTTTCCTAGCCTCAGTGCAGTGGGCAGCTGGGAGGAGGTGCTCTTATTCTCCATGGACTTTAGTGTTCCAGAAATTTTGGGAGTTTGTGCTACAGGATGCACATTTCTGTTTGAAAAAGCTAGCCTTTGCTTTCCTAACTGACTGTGTATATTGGTTCCTAACTTCCCTGAAAAGTTGCATATCGCAGGGGTTATTTGATGCTAATGCAGTACGCCACAGGATGTTTTTGTGCTGGTCAAGGGCAGTCAAGTCTGGAGTGAACCAAGGGCTATATCAGTTCTTAGTTCAATCTTTTTTGAATGGGGCATGCTTATTTAAGATGGTGAGGAAAGCACTTTTAAGGAATAACAAGGCATCCTCTACTGACAGGATGAGGTAAATGTCCTTCTAGGATACCCGGGCCAGGTCGATTAGAAAGGCCTGCTCGCTGAAGTGTTTTAGGGAGCGTTTGACAGTGATGAGGGGTGGTCGTTTGACCGCGGACCCATTACGGACGCAGGCAATGAGGCAGTGATCACTGAGATCCTGATTGAAGACAGCAGAGGGCAGGTTGGTCAGGATGATATCTATGAGGGTGCCCGTGTTTACGGGTTTAGGGTTGTACCTGGTAGGTTCCTTGATCTTTTGTGAGATTGAGGGCATCTAGCTTAGATTGAAGGATGACTGACTGGGGTGGTAAGCATATCCCAGTTTAGATCACCTAACAGTATTTCTGGAAAGGTGGATTTTTAAAAGTAGAAGCTCGAACTGTTTGGGCACATACCTGGATAGCATGACAGAACTCTGCAGACTATCTCTGCAGTAGATTGCAACTCCGCCCCCTTTGGCAGTTCTATCTTGGCAGAAAATGTTGGAGTTGGGGATGGAAATTTCAGAATTTCTGGTCCTTCCTAACCAGGATTCAGACACGGCAAGGACATCATGGTTGGCGGAGTGTGCTAAAGCTGTGAATAAAACAAACTTAGGGAGGAGGCTTCTGATGTTAACCTGCATGAAACCAAGGTTTTTACGGTTACAGAAGTCAAGAAATGATAGTGCCTGGGGAATAGGTGTGGTGTTGGGGTCTATAGGGCCTGGGTTAACCTCTACATCACCAGAGGATGAGTAGGATGAGGGTACGGCTAAAGGCTATAAGAACTGGTCGTTTAGTTCTTTGGGAACAGAGAATTAAAGGAGAAGATTTCTGGGCATGGTAGAATAGATTCAGGGCATAGTGTACAGACAAGGGTATGGTAGGATGTGAGTACAGTGGAGGTAAACCTAGGCGTTGAGTGACGATGAGAGAGGTTTCGTCTCTGGTGGTACCAGTTAAGCCAGGTGAGGTCTCCGCATGTGTGGGGGGTGGGACAAAAGAGCTCTCTAAGGCATGTTGAGCGGGACTGAGGGCTCTACAGTGAAATAAAACAATAGGAACTAGCCGAGGCAGCAGTAGACAAGGCATATTGACATTAGAGAGAGGCATAAAGCAATCACAGGTGTTGATCGGGAGAGCTAAGACAACAACGGGTAAATAGCGATGAATGGGCAGAGCGGGTCAGTTGTGCACATACAGGACCTGAGGTCAAGGCTGGGGATAAACAAAATGAGGTACCGTGTTATCGAAACAGTCCAGGGGGCATCAGCTGTGTAGCGGAGTGATCATAGGGTCCAATGAGCAGCAGCAATGAGTGAGTCAGGGAGCCGTTCGGTAGTCACTACTATGGTCGGTGAGCGGGACATGGACAGGTGTTTTCTTTTTTTTAAGCCTATAACCGTGTGTGAGGTGTATATTTTTGTTTCAGAGTAGATTTGTTTAAGACTACCAAGAAACACTCTGTGTGACCTTGATTTAGCCCACTGCAGTAAAATGCAAAAAAACAAGGGACTGCCTCTAGTTCTCCACTTTCTCTAAAGAACAAGGGACTGCCTCTAGTTCCTTTATATTTCCCTAATATTTTCAAGGCTCAATACTTCAGTCTCACATTAAAACCAGATCAATACAAACCTTGTCAAATGTATTCCTTTTAGGGACAGAATTTGGGCCTAGTATTGATTTTGTGCTCTATTGAAGGATCCTATTCTGGATTTTCTATTTTCTTACCTTTGATATTAAACAGTCCATTGTTGAGGAAGAGCTTTAAAGTAAGCCTTTCGCTGGACTGTTTACACCTGTTGTATCCTGTGCACGCAAAAACATTTACTTTGATTTGATTTTATAACACAAGCTCTGCTCTCTCCTAAAGAAAAGCACCAGGCACTCTTACTGGTTTCACCTGGCTCTCCATCTGCAGTGCTAGAAGAAGAGCATGTGTAGTAGCTGGAAAATATTATTTTTCCTATATCATGCCCTAGTATAGTGAGTTAGCCAGCCAAGATGTCTGGCATAACTACCTGACTTGATATGCCAAACACCTAGTCCTCAAAGCAAACAGCAATTGTGAGTCATCTGTGACACTGCAGACCTGGGCAGCTCCTCAACTTCCCTCATTTCGTACAGCAATAATCAGGAAATGAAAAGTCATTGCACTGTAATGTTTTTTTGTAACACTTGATGTATGAGAACCATATGAAAATAGAAATAATGTAGACAGGAAAATCGAATTTCCTCTAGAGCAGAGAACAGCTGGTTTATTTATGTAAATGAATTCTGAGTTGAGCTCAATTCAAACTGATAAGGGCACCCTGGCTGTGGGGGATTGTTTTCGAGGAATCAATCAATGATGTAGCAGAGGCACACAAACACACACACAGCAAATTGACTTTGTTTCAAGTATTGTCAGATGATTATATTGTCAGAAAGCATTGTGCCATCTAATGCTCAACACGTGAGCATGGCCGCTTGAATTTGTATTCACACTCACATACAGCTGTAGAATCCTAATTTGACCTATATTGTCACAGCAAAATAATCTTGCACCAACAGGATTTTAATGTTAAGTCCATAATGTTGCTTGATCGGTGGTTAGGCTAAAAGTAGGCTACATGAAAAGTGCAATACTGTTAATGTAACCATGTGTTAGTGTGGGTTTTCAGTGAATTTATGTAAATAATGAAGCAAAAGAGTGATCAAATTAGGATCCTACATCTGTAGATTAAATGTTACATAAAGGGAGACATAAGGACAGGAGCTAGCATCAATGCAAGCTTTTAAAGTTGAGTGCTATTGCACATTCATTTTAATGGTTGAAGAAATTGATGACAACAGTTTGATTGTAGTATTTTCAGCATTTTCACAGCTTTCCTGTGTAGCTCAGTTGGTAGAGGATGGTGCTTGCAACGCCAAGGTTGTGGGTTTGATTCTCATAGGGGACCAGTATGAAAATGTATGTCCTCACTACTGTAAATCACTCTGGATTAAGAGTGTCAACCTAAATGTAAGTAGAAGCTGTTCAAATTGTGGTGAAATACATTAGATTGATTTGTAAATTGCCACTGACATTATTTATCTTTGATTTCAGTTTGAAATGCTGACAGGATCTCTACCATTTCAAGGCAAAGACCGCAAGGAAACAATGGTCCTGATACTGAAGTAAGATACTATACTGACAATGTCTATGGCAACTACCCCAGGAAGAGTAGCTGCTGCCTTGCCAACAGCTAATGGGGATCCCTTATGAATACAAGACTATATATGAAATAATAGTTTTTTCTGTGAAATAACTTTTTTTTCTGTTTTGTAGGGCAAAACTTGGCATGCCGCAATTCTTAAGCCCAGAGGTGCAAAGTCTAATACGGGCCCTCTTCAAAAGAAATCCTGCCAATAGATTAGGTATGTAGTCAAGAGCATTACTAAAATGTGTCTTTTCCCATTCTATTTATCAATTGGAAGACAAATTTACAGCATTAGATCAATCTTTTCTCGTTTATTAAATGGGACACAGTAGACAGCATTGAAATCTGAATCTTAGGATAGTGCAGGCTAGAGGGCACAGTTACTGTATGTTTTCTCTTACCCATCGGTGGAAGCTGGTTGGCCAGTGGTGGGACTGAATATAGTCATATGAATCACTTCCTCCGTGATTTATAAGATGGAGAGTAAATTCACCGAGACCTCTTCAAGCCGGTTATATGTGTTATATGCATCTATATGAGCCTTTATAAGACATGTATATAAGGATGAATATGAGCCTTTATAAGGCATGAATATGATCCTTTATAAAGCATGAATATGAGCCTTTATAAGGCAGGAATGTGAGCCTTTATAAGACATGTATATGAGCCTTTAGAATATATCTATATGATTATTTATAAAGCATGAATATGAGCCTTTATAAGGCAGGAATGTGAGCCTTTATAAGGCAGGAATGTGAGCCTTTATAAGGCATGTATGTGAGCCTTTATGCATTACTGCATAGGGCTTATATGTTATGTAGCCACCACCGGAGACCCTAGTTAAATAAAATGGTCTAGAGAGTGTAGCTAATATTACCCATAATACCCCATATTCTCACTGAAAGAGCAGAGATACTTGAGATAGAATTTTAGTAAGTGAGAAATTTACAGCCCAGTGAAGCTAAAAAGAGTATTCAATCTAAATGTCCTGGTGTATTTTACTGTTAGGTGCTGGACCAGATGGAGTCGAGGAGATTAAAAGGCATAATTTCTTTGGAAATATAGATTGGAATGTGAGTACAATGCTTCTCGTAACCTTTTCTAGAAATCATTAAAGGCAAAGATGACCATCCATTGCTTTTTGATATGTCCTGAGGATTTCCTTTGGATTGTTGTACTTTCATACAAGAAGTGAAGGTATTTTACCTCAGACTTTGTACCTACTGAGTAGAGAGGGAAGAAAACAAGATAATTGAAAGCTTTCTTCTTTCCAAGAGGACAATTGTCTGTACAGTATTTGGGTTGAAACATAATCTATTTTTACTCTCAGAAGTCACTGAACTATTTCTCTTACCTTGTTTTGGTTTTTGGTTGCCATACTAACAGATCAAGCAAAGAGACATACCAAATCACCATGGATTAAATGTAGCTCAATACTAAATGGAAAAATTAAAGTAGCATTTTACCTTTCCCCCTCATGGTGAAACCACAGAAGCTTTACAGAAGAGAGATCAAGCCTCCATTCAAACCAGCAGTGGGCAGGCCAGAAGACACCTTCCACTTTGACCCCGAATTCACCTCCCGCACACCAACAGGTGATTAGTAATTGTAGGTGAAGTAGTTCAGCCCGTTGGCGTGTGTGGTGTGCGTTTGTTTGTGTGTGTGTGTGTGTGTGGGATGTTGCCACATAATTTCTTTAATCATGATGTTATGTTTCATTTCATGCTGTTTGCTTCTCTGTTATGCTGTTTACTCAAAATAATAATTTCTCCATGCATCTGTGTTCCACACACAAACTGACATCAATTTGCTATTAAATTACTGACAAATAACCCCCTCTTTTATATCGACATAAAGTACACTTCCATATCAACAAAGTCAACCAGCCACAACCCTCTGAAATGATTATATCATTCAATGAGTGCAGTTACATGCACACATTAATATGATAATTGTGAATAATCAGATTAATATAATAGTTTGACTTAAACGTTTGCATGCTTTGCAAGAAGATCGATTTTCCTAATAATCCTGTTTCCATGGTCACATCTGAAATCAGACTTCCTGGTGGGACTTAAATAAATGCAGAAAATCACCAATCAGAATGAACGTTCTACCATGTTATTTTTCTAAAGCATATTTGATTCTGAGTTCGGACATATAACGTTTATATGTGAAAACCATTCAGAAGTTTTTCCAAACTCACTTCACTCTCGCAGCGCAAAAGAAGGCAGCTCATGCTGCTCATGCTAACACATGGCCATATCAAATCCACTGCTACAGTATAACTCTGATTTAAAGCATTTACATGTCCTAATCATTTGAAAGAGTGCTCAGAAAACCAGGTGTTTTAATCGCCGTGTGCTTACTTCCATTATGACTTTATGACGATTTAAGATGAGCAGAGTAAGGTGTTTACTCAATGGGACTATTTGGCCTACACTATAATGCTATACTTGGCCTACGGCCATAATCAGTTGAATGTTGAATTATTAGTGTGCATGTAAACGTACTCAATTAATCCTAGTCCATGTGCAAAGGAAATTTGGTACAAAAGTACCAATATTTAACCTCATATATCAGCTGCTATTGTGCAAAGTCAGTAGCTGTAGCTGTACATAAAGGTTAAATAATAATAATAAAAAAGACCCTATAGGCCACATCTGTACACTACAATGGGACTGCCCCTCAAAAGTAAATTCATGATAAATGACATTAACTCAACTGATGTAATGTATTTCCAGTTGCTAATATGTCCAAGTTCCCATGTCTGTCCTGTTCTCCCATCAGACAGTCGAGGTTGTAACAGGTTCTGTACCATCTGTCACCTTCTCCCATCAGACTCGCCTGGCATCCCTCCCAGTGACAACACACACCAGCTCTTCAGAGGGTTCAGCTTCGTGGCCACTAATCTGGACCAGGACCAGTCCATTGCTGAAATACAGCAGAACTCAACAGTCAACCCTATTGTACAAGTGAGTATGCTAGAGGGAGAGGACTAATCAACTCAGGTATACAGCTCCTCCATCAACCATATAAACTTATTAAATACTCAAAGGAATATTTGAAACAATAAAAAAAATCAATATTTTTTAGATAATATGACATCCTTCAGGCAATTGTCTTTTTATATATATTTTCAATTGTAAATCATTCATATAAATAATTGATACCTTTTTTTTGGTGCTTCAGGGAGACCTCTTTCCTTTGGACTATATGTGTATGGCTTACCTGACCTATCAGCTTAGTATCAACTACCACCCTTACCTGACCTATCAGCTTAGTATCAACTACCACCCTTACCTGACCTATCAGCTTAGTATCAACTACCACCCTTACCTGACCTATCAGCTTAGTATCAACTACCACCCTTACCTGACCTATCAGCTTAGTATCAACTACCACCCTTACCTGACCTATCAGCTTAGTATCAACTACCACCCTTACCTGACCTATCAGCTTAGTATCAACTACCACCCTTACCTTACCTATCAGCTTAGTATCAACTACCACCCTTACCTGACCTATCAGCTTAGTATCAACTACCACCCTTACCTGACCTATCAGCTTAGTATCAACTACCACCCTTACCTGACCTATCAGCTTAGTATCAACTACCACCCTTACCTGACCTATCAGCTTAGTATCAACTACCACCCTTACCTTACCTATCAGCTTAGTATCAACTACCACCCTTACCTGACCTATCAGCTTAGTATCAACTACCACCCTTACCTGACCTATCAGCTTAGTATCAACTACCACCCTTACCTGACCTATCAGCTTAATATCAACTACCACCCTTACCTGATCTATCATCTTAGTATCAACTACCACCCTTACCTGACCTATCAGCTTAGTATCAACTACCACCCTTACCTTACCTATCAGCTTAGTATCAACTACCACCCTTACCTATCAGCTTAGTATCAACTACCACCCTTACCTATCAGATTAGTATCAACTACCACCCTTACCTGACCTATCAGCTTAGTATCAGCTTACTATCAACTACCACCCTTACCTATCAGCTTAGTATCAACTGCCACCCTTACCTGACCTATCAGCTTAGTATCAACTACCACCCTTACCTTACCTATCAGCTTAGTATCAACTGCCACCCTTACCTATCATCTTAGTATCAACTGCCACCCTTACCTGACCTATCAGCTTAGTATCAACTACCACCCTTACCTTACCTATCAGCTTAGTATCAACTGCCACCCTTACCTATCAGCTTAGTATCAACTGCCACCCTTACCTTACCTATCAGCTTAGTATCAACTGCCACCCTTACCTGACCTATCAGCTTAGTATCAGCTTACTATCAACTACCACTCTTACCTTGGGGCAGCAGGTAGCCTACTGGTTAGAGCGTTGGGCCAATAACCAAAAGGTGTCTGGATCGAATCCCTGAGCTGACAAGGTAAAACATTTGTTTTTCTGCTCCTGAACAAGGCAGTTAACCCACTGTTCCCCAGTAGGCCGTCATTGTAAATAAGACTTTGTTCTTAACTGACTTGCCTAGTTACATAAAAAACAGCATCTGATGAATTCAATGTATTTTACGTGGTGACAGTGGTGAGATGGAGGTGATCCCCATGGTCTTCTGTTTCAACCATCTCAGCCACTGCTCCAGAGAAGGCCTCTCGTGTCCTGCTGCGCACAACAACACATCCACTCACATGAATAACAGCATAACTGATTCTACCAGATGGTTCATACCTGAGTGAGAAAGTCACTCACCAGAAAGGCCTCCCAGTGCCCTCAGGCCTCAGCAAAGCATATTGATTTGTGGTAGCACATAGTTCCCTCGATGACATCATGGCCATGTGCGCTCTGCCGTGGCAACGCTCTGGGAACACTTTGATCCTCTGCTTTTTCCATTGTATTGAACAAGTGAGGTTAGAAGCTGCTGCAGTGTGGATGAATGAGCCAACATCTCTCATAGAACACAATAGACTAGCATGGAATGTCCTGCAGACCACAAGGTGAATGTGTGAAACCAAGAGAGACTATTACTCTAGTGATGTGTGAAACCATGATAGATTATTACTGTAGTGATGTGTGAAACCATGATAGATTATTACTGTAGTGATGTGTGAAACCATAGATTATTACTATAAACCATGATAGACTATTACTGATTATTAATTATTACTATAGTGATGTAGTGATGTGTGAAACCATGATAGATTATTAATGTAGTGATGTGTGAAACCATGATAGATTATTACTATAGTGATGTGTGAAACCATGATAGATTATTACTGTAGTGATGTGTGAAACCATGATAGATTATTACTGTAGTGATGTGTGAAACCATGATAGATTATTACTATAGTGATGTGTGAAACCATGATAACCATGTGAAACCATGATAGTGTGTGAAACCATGATAGATATTACTGTAGTGATGTGTGAAACCATGATAGATTATTACTATAGTGATGTGTAAAACCATGATAGATTATTAATGAAGTGATGTGTGAAACCATGATAGACTATTACTGTAGTACATTCACATTTTCAGTTCACTTTTCTTGCTCTCGTTTGTGATTTGACATACAGCCATGAAAGAAGAACACTTCCTAAATCTCCACATGTAAAGTGATACATCACAAGAGAAAGGAGAAATGCGACCAAAGTGCACTCAGGCAGAAACACTGTTCACCTAGAATGTTCTTCAAGGACCATTCTTACTAGGGGAATCATTTGATAGCTATGGTAGATCTGTTTTGAAAACCAGTATGCTCCATTTTGCATATGAAATAGGCTTCCCCTGGATATGTCTGAGGATTATAGAAGGACTGATGGATTCCCTAGTCTGCCAGAGCAGGATTATAACATGAGCGAAGAGTAAGGAAGTCTGTTGACAAGCTTACTGGAGCATGATTATGACCAACGGCTTTTATGTCAAATATGCTTAAATGTATTTGTGATGGCTGGATATGTTTGTCATTTCAGCAACTTCATGGGACCAACATCCATTTCACAGATGGGTATGAGGTAAAGGAGGAGGTGGGCTTGGGGGCGTACTCTGTCTGCAAACGATGCATCCACAAAATCACCAGTGTTGAATATGCTGTCAAAGTAAGTGAACCGTATGGGTAGATTTTTCAAGGGGAATGTTTATGTATAGATAGTTTATCATTCTTAGAGAAAGTAATTCTTTTCACGGCTCGTCAGTTACATGAAACAGCAGCATATACAACAAAGGGACGTTACGATCACTGCAAAGATTCCAGGTTGATGTACGACCTTTAATAATTGCAGTCTTGTGATGTACTGTATATAGGCTACCCATTGCACTTCAACAACTATAAGCCTTTCAACTATAATATAGTTTCCCTTAGGATGATTCACGCAGCGACAATGATTCTGTATGTTGTGCAGACGATGCTCTGAGTTACACATTTTATCATGAGGGAACCAAGCAGTTGTAATTTAACATGGGGGGGTGTCTCTTTCAGATCATCGACAGAGTTAAGAAAGATCCATCTGAGGAAATTGAGATTCTGTTGAGATACGGGCAGCATCCAAACATCATCACGCTGAAGGATGTATGTCATCATTCAATGACTCCCATACACACGCACATGCTGAAAGCCCCCCATAAGGGCAGAGAACCTTGCCAGTTTGCATACCTAAGGAAAAATGTGCCCCTGCAAACTTCATTGAATTTTCACTGACCCTAATATTTCATTTTATCTTCTACAGTTGAAGTCTTGAAGTTGAAGTTTACATATACTTAGGTTGGAGTCATTAAAACTTGTTTTTCAATCACTCCTCAAATTTCTTCTTAATAAACTATAGTTTATAAGTAATTTTTCCAACAATTGTTTACAGATGATTTAATTTATAATTCACTGTATCACAATTCCAGTGGGTCAGAAGTTTACATAAACTAAGTTAACTGTGCCTTTAAACAGCTTGAAAAATTCCAGAAAAAGCTTTAGAAAGTTCTGATAGGTTAATTGACATAATTTGAGTCAATTAGAGGTGTACCTGTGGATGTATTTCGAGGCCTACCTTCAAACTCAGTGCCTCTTTGTTTGACATCATGGGAAAATCAGCCAAAAATTGTAGACCTCCACAATTCTGGTTCATTCTTGGGAGCAATTTCGAAACGCCTGAAGGTACCACGTTCATCTGTACAAACAATAGTACGCAAGAATAAACACCATGGGACCACTCACCCGTCATACCGCTCAGGTGCTAAAAGTGCAAATCAATACCAGAACAACAGCAAAGGACCTTGTGAAGATGCTGGTACAAAAGTGTATATCCACAGTAAAACGAGTTCTATATCAACATAACCTGAAAGGCCGCTCAGCAAGGAAGAAGCCACTGCTCCAAAACCACCATAAAAATGCCAGACTACGGTTTGCAACTGCACATGAGGACAAAGATCATACTTTTTGGAGAAATGTCCTCTGGTCTGATGAAACATAAATAGAACTGTTTGGCCATAATGACCATCGTTATGTTTGGAGGAAAAAGGGGGAGGCTTGCAAACCGAAGAACACCATCCCAACCGTGAAGCACGGGGGTGGCAGCATCATGTTGTGGAGGTGCTTTACTGCAGGAGGGACTGATGCACTTCACAAAATAGATGGCATCATGAGGGTTGAAAATTATGTGGATATATTGAAGCAACATTTCAAGACATCAGTCAAGTTAAAGCTTGGTCGCAAATGGGTCTTCCAAGTGGACAATGACCCCAAGCATACTTCCAAAGTTGTGGCAAAATGGCTTAAGGACAAGAAAGTCAAGGGATTGGAGTGTCCATCACAAAGCCCTGACCTCAATCCTATAAAAATGTGTTGGCAGAACTGTAAAAGCATGTGTGAGCAAGGAGGCCTACAAACCTGACTCAGTTACACCAGCTCTGTCAGGAGGAATGGGACAAAATTCACCCAACTTATTGTGGGAAGCTTGGGGAAGGCTACCTGAAACGTTTGACCCAAGTTAAACCATTTAAAAGACAATGCTACCAAATACTATTTGAGTGTATGTAAACTTCTGACCCACTGGGAATGTGATGAAAGAAATAAAAGCTAAATCATTCTCTCTACTATTATTCTGACATTTCACATTCTTAAAATAAAGTGGTGATCCTAACTGACCTAAGACAGGGATTTTTTACTAGGATTAAATGTCAAGAATTGTGAAACTGAGTTTAAATGTATTTGGCTAAGGTGTATGTAAACTTCCGACTTCAAATGTATGTCCTTATTGGATTTTACTAGCCACTGTTTGTTGGCTGTGAGGACTAGACTAATGTAGTTTTTGGTTCATAAATACCTCCACATGGTATTAAAATGTATTTTTGGCCCCTAGGTCTATGACGATGGGAGGTATGCGTACCTTGTGATGGAGCTGATGAGAGGTGGGGAGCTGCTGGACAGAATACTCTATCAGAAGTGTTTCTCTGAGCGAGAGGCCTCTGCTCTTCTCTGCACTATTACCAAGACAGTGGAGTACCTTCACTCACAGGGGGTCAGTATCATTCATGTACGGGTACAGGGGAGCATCTTCACTCACAGGGGGTCAGTATCATTCATGTACAGGCACAGTGGAGTAGCTTCACTCACAGGGGGTCAGTATCATTCATGTACAGGTACAGTGGAGTAGCTTCACTCACGGGGTCAGTATCATTCATGTACAGGTACAGTGGAGCATCTTCACTCACAGGGGGTCAGTATCATTCATGTACAGGTACAGTGGAGTAGCTTCACTCACGGGGTCAGTATCATTCATGTACAGGTACAGTGGAGTAGCTTCACTCACAGGGGGTCAGTATCATTCATGTACGGGTACAGGGGAGCATCTTCACTCACAGGGGGTCAGTATCATTCATGTACAGGTACAGTGGAGTAGCTTCACTCACGGGGTCAGTATCATTCATGTACAGGTACAGTGGAGTAGCTTCACTCACAGGGGGTCAGTATCATTCATGTACAGGTACAGTGGCGTAGCTTCACTCACGGGGTCAGTATCATTCATGTACAGGTACAGTGGAGTAGCTTCACTCACGGGGTCAGTATCATTCATGTACAGGTACAGTGGAGTAGCTTCACTCACAGGGGGTCAGTATCATTCATGTACAGGTACAGTGGAGTAGCTTCACTCACAGGGGGTCAGTATCATTCATGTACAGGTACAGTGGAGTAGCTTCACTCACAGGGGGTCAGTATCATTCATGTACGGGTACAGGGGAGCATCTTCACTCACAGGGGGTCAGTATCATTCATGTACAGGTACAGTGGAGTAGCTTCACTCACGGGGTCAGTATCATTCATGTACAGGTACAGTGGAGTAGCTTCACTCACAGGGGGTCAGTATCATTCATGTACAGGTACAGGGAAGTAGCTTCACTCACGGGGTCAGTATCATTCATGTACAGGTACAGTGGAGTAGCTTCACTCACAGGGGGTCAGTATCATTCATGTACAGGTACAGGGGAGTAGCTTCACTCACGGGGTCAGTATCATTCATGTACAGGTACAGGGGAGTAGCTTCACTCACGGGGTCAGTATCATTCATGTACAGGTACAGGGGAGTAGCTTCACTCACGGGGTCAGTATCATTCATGTACAGGTACAGTGGAGTAGCTTCACTCACAGGGGGTCAGTATCATTCATGTACAGGTACAGTGGAGTAGCTTCACTCACAGGGTCAGTATCATTCATGTACAGGTACAGTGGAGTAGCTTCACTAACAGGGGGTCAGTATCATTCATGTACAGGTACAGGGGAGCATCTTCACTCACAGGGGGTCAGTATCATTCATGTACAGGTACAGTGGAGTAGCTTCACTCACGGGGTCAGTATCATTCATGTACAGGTACAGTGGAGTAGCTTCACTCACAGGGGGTCAGTATCATTAATGTACAGGTACAGTGGCGTAGCTTCACTCACGGGGTCAGTATCATTCATGTACAGGTACAGTGGAGTAGCTTCACTCACAGGGGGTCAGTATCATTCATGTACAGGTACAGGGGAGTAGCTTCACTCACAGGGGGTCAGTATCATTCATGTACAGGTACAGGGGAGTAGCTTCACTCACGGGGTCAGTATCATTCATGTACAGGTACAGTGGAGTAGCTTCACTCACGGGGTCAGTATCATTCATGTACAGGTACAATGGAGTAGCTTCACTCACGGGGTCAGTATCATTCATGTACAGGTACAGTGGAGTAGCTTCACTCACGGGGTCAGTATCATTCATGTACAGGTAACTGCCAAAATGAAAGAAACACCAACATAAAGTGTCTTAATAGGGGGTTGGGCACCACGAGCCAGAACAGGTTCAGTGCACCTTGGAATAGATTCTACTTGTGTCTGGAACTAAATTCTTGGGATGCGACACCATTCTTCTAGGAGAAATTCCATCAAAACTGATGGTGGTGGAAAACGCTGTCTCAGGTGACGCTCCAGAATCTCCCATAAGTGTTCAATTGGGTTGAGATCTGGTTACTGAGACACACACACCCATGTGCTCCTTTGAGACCCCTATTTCAAAATCACTGAGATCTCTTCATTTTTTCAAATCACATTTTATTTGTCACATGCGCTGAATACAATGGGTGTAACTGAAATGCTTGTTTACGAGCCCTTCGCAACGATGCAGAGTTCAATAATAATACATAGATAAACAGTAACACGAGGAATAACATTAAATAGGTCGCATTTGTAAATGAGAACTTGTTCTCAACTTGCCTACCTGGTTAAATAAAGGTGAAATAAAAAATACACAAGAATGGAGCTATATACAGGGAGTACCAGTACCAGATCAATGTACAGAAGGAATAGCTATATACAGGGAGTACCAGTACCAGATCAATGTACAGAAGGAATAGCTATATACAGGGAGTACCAGTACCAGATCAATGTACAGAAGGAATAGCTATATACAGGGAGTACCAGTACCAGATCAATGTACAGAAGGAATAGCTATATACAGGGAGTACCAGTACCAGATCAATGTACAGAAGGAATAGCTATATACAGGGAGTACCAGTACCAGATCAATGTGCAGAAGGAATAGCTATGTACAGGGAGTACCAGTACCAGATGAGGTATTTGAGGTAGATGAAGGCAGGATAAAGTGACTAGGCAATAGGATAGATAATAATAAGGTATTTGAGATAGATATGTACATGAAGGTAGGGTTAACTGACTAGGCATCAGGATAGATAACAGTAAAATATAGTACAGAGTAGCAGCAGCAAATGATGTGTATATGTGTGTTTGTTGTTTCGGTATTGGCGTCTGTGAGTTTGTGTTCTGTCGCTATGCATGTGTGTCTTATGTGTGTGTGCGTGTGTAGTGTATGTGAATGTGTGTGGGTTTTGTGTGAGTGTGTCAGTGTATTGTGTCTGCGTGAGTGGGTGTATATAGAGTTTTGGGAGTGTGTACAGAGTCGCTGCAAGATAGGGTCAATGCAGATAGTCTGGGTAACCATTTAATGAACTATTTAGCAGTCTGGCTATTTAACAGTCTTACGGCTTGGGGCTAGAAACTCGGCACCTGTTGGTCCGGACGGTAGCTGAGTGAATAGTCTTCCTCTGGCCTTCTTTCCTCTTCATGGTAACCAAAATAACAGGCTACTAGGCATGTTTTATACATGACCCTAAGCATGATGGGAAGTTAATTGCTTAATTACCTCAGGAACCATACCTGTGTGGAACCACCTGCTTTCAATATACTTTGTGTCCCTTATTTACTGGGGTGTTCCCTTTTTTTCTGACAGATACCCATTTTATTCTAGCAGTTACCTATATACGTCCAACTAAAGTCTTCATCAAAGTGAAGGAGTAGCACCCCTGGTACATTCCTATTGGCTTATCTGTTTTGTCATAGGTGGTACATCGAGACCTGAAACCAAGCAACCTCCTCTATGTGGATGAAACGGGAGATCCTGAATCGATCCGAATATGTGATTTTGGGTTCGCCAAACAATTAAGGGCAGAAAACGGTCTCCTCATGACGCCCTGTTACACAGCAAACTTTGTGGCTCCAGAGGTGAGGAAACATTTGATCTTATTTATTTCAAGTACATCCCTATATTGTGATGTGACACAGATTGACCATGTCTTTCATAGGTCCTGAAGAAGCAGGGGTATGATGCTGCTTGTGACATCTGGAGTTTGGGGATCCTACTCTACACTATGCTCGCAGGGTAAGCCTAATTCACTGGTTTATTTAAACCTGGCAGGGTAAACCTAATTTCACTGGTTTATTAAAACCTGGCAGGGTAAACCTAATTTCAATGGTTTATTTAAACCTGGCAGGGGAAGCAACATTTGCACTTTGCTACTTCTCCTAGCTACCACTGATTGAATGACTCATTTTTGGGACAGTGGAGGACAGATACTTTCTAAGCTGAGGTCGAGTCTGTGGTAGAGTCATTGTAATTGTACTCTTCACAAGCCCAAATCTCTCAGGACCTGCCCTAAAAATTTAATGTCCCAGCCTGCGGCTCAGGTTTAAAATCTCTAATCAGGGCATTAGAAAAAAGCAGCATTCTTTCACTGGGTGAAAACTGGTTGAATCAACATTGTTTCCATGTCATTTCAACCAAACAATTCAATGTGATGACGTTGAATCAACGTGGAAAACTGATTGGATTTGAAAACGTAAGGGAATTGTATCTTTTTTCAACCAACTTCGAACCTAAATCCATTGACGTGGTGATTTTTTGTTGTTGTTGATTTCACATTGAATTCACGTTAGTTGACAACTCAACCAAATGAAAATCAAAACTAGACGTTAAACGGACGTCTGTGCCCATTGGGACACTGTTGACGCCATTATTCATATTACTTCTAAAAATAGCTCAGCCGAAGTATTGTAGAATCACACCTCACAAACACCTAGATTTTAAGACCCCAAACAAACTCACATATATCTTTCCCTACTGTGCAACAGTAAAGCACATTTATTACTGCAGAGCAGGGAAGTTTGATTGAAAAGTGTTTGATTGTCTTTTCCTTCTTCACCCTTGTGTTTACAGCTTCACCCCTTTTGCCAATGGTCCTGATGACACCCCGGAGGAAATACTGGCTCGCATTGGTAGCGGAAAATATGCCCTCACCGGTGGAAACTGGGATACAGTTTCTGATGCTGCAAAGGTGCGGTTATTTGTCCTTCATTAATAGCATTTCACTGTTTATTTAATGATTTAATAAATCCAGTTCACATCCAATTGTTGTACATGGAAGTTTGAAATGAAATCCCATCCACATTGGTTTAGCTGCAACGCTGCATTTCATACTGGTCCTAACTAGACTATTTCTGTATTGGGTTCCAATAGGACATAGTCACTAAGATGCTCCATGTGGATCCACACCAACGGCTGACGGCTCCCCAGGTCCTCAGACACCAGTGGATAGTCAACCAAGAACAGCTGTCTCAGTGTCAGCTCATCAGACAGGATGTACAGCTTGTTAAGGTAAGGAGGAAAACCTGATGAAAAGCCCAAACCTGACATAATGTAAGAAGCAACATCATCTGTACGTGTTGCCAATCTCTAGCCTCGTAAAACAGACTGACAACATTGTTTCACCTCAGCCCAGCGGTTTGACTGGTTGACCAGGCTAGTCGATCTTTGTCACTAAGCAAATGATGTTCGCTAATTGTGATAGTTATTGTTTTGCATCACAAGCAACGTTGTCTTCTAAAGCTCTCTGTCTGATGAAAGGTCTCTCACACATGAATTTCTCCTCTGTAGAAGTGCTGTTGTCATTTTACTGCCACCTTGTGTACAGATATACCATTACATGTAGAACTTTTGCATTTTCTACGTCAGCAAAAGTAATTTGAAACCTGCTCAACGTTTCACATACTGTACTTGCTATGCCCCCTTTAATTATGCCCTTTTAGAATAGAATAACTTGATATACTTTAAGTGTTTTCTGTCTCCCTAGGGAGCAATGGCTGCAACATACTTGGCGTTG
Source organism: Oncorhynchus nerka (assembly GCF_034236695.1). Taxonomy (NCBI): domain Eukaryota; kingdom Metazoa; phylum Chordata; class Actinopteri; order Salmoniformes; family Salmonidae; genus Oncorhynchus; species Oncorhynchus nerka. Next base: position 35,184,106 of record NC_088411.1, read on the forward strand.
AATCGATCGCCTCTGGCCCCAAAGCTGGAGCCTGTGCAGTGTTCAAGTTTGGCCCAGAGAAGAGGAATGAAGAGACTCACATCCACTTGTTTATAGCCCCCTCAGAGATGATTCAGGGACAGCTTGAGAATGGGTCAAGGTGCAATGACTTTCATCAGACACTGGTTTAAGTGCCCGTCCAAAGAACCAGGAAGTCTACAGTAGTGGGAACAAGGAGGAGCCACTTGTAACAAGAAAAAAAAAATTGTAGAGAAGATGCATCACATTGTTGCACTAAGACAGGAATCTTTACAGATTTTAGATGCACTCAAAACAAACAAATGGTGGCTTCGAAGACAAAGTAGAATTCTGTTCAAATCTTCTTAAATGTATCATTTGTATTGAAGAAATGTAACATTAATATATTTTATTCGTTCATATTTGCCTTTTCATTTAGGTGGCATCTGAAACTGTTTGTTTGTGAATTGACACCTGTGTATTATGTAGAGTATGTTAAGAATGATATTGTCTAGGAGACCAAGTCACCTTATGCAACGTTGAGTTGACACTTTGTCATAATCGCTGTAACAGAAAAGTCTAGAACAGCTTGTAGTTCATAACTACATGATACAAATTTTACGAGATTTTATCGACAGCATCTGTATTTTTCCCTGTGTCTGAAAATAAGCATGTTGGAATGTTACTTTGCTGACACATTGTTCATAGTCTAAAAGTTCAATTACAGCTGCTAAGGGATATGTTGGTACATTTTGTAGCATTCCAGAAATCCACAGTTAGTATAGACATTAAAATAAACTGAAATAGCTGAATGAGTACAAGGAGTATACAGTGCATTCAGAAAGTATTCAGACCCCTTGACTTTTTCCAGATTTTGTTACGTTACAGCCTTATCTAAAATTGATTAAATAAATAAAACATCCTCATCAATCTACACATAATGCCCGATAATGAATAGCAAAAACATATATATTTTTGCAACTGTACAATAAAAAAAATGGAAATACCTTAGTTACATAAGTATTCAGACCCTTTGCTATGAGACTCAAAATTGAGCTCAGGTGCATCCTGTTCCCATTGATCATCCTTGATGTTTCTTCAACTTGATTGGAGTCCACCTGTGGTAAATTCAATTGATTGGACATGATTTGGAAAGGCACACACCTTTCTACATAAGGTCCCACAGTTGACAGTGCATGTCAGAGCAAAATCCAAGTCATGAGGGAGATGTTCGTAGAGCTTCGAGACAGGATTGTGTCAAGGCACAGATCTATGAAAGGGTACCAAAAAATATCTGCAGCATTGAATGTCCCCAAGAGTGCAGTGGCTTCCATCATTCTTAAATGGAAGAAGTTTGGAACCACCAAGACTTTTCCTAGAGCTGGCCACCCAGCCAAACTGAGCAATCGGGGGAGAAGGGCCTTGGTCAGGGAGGTGACCAAGAACCCGATGGTCACCCTGATAGAGCTTTAGAGTTCCTCTGTGGAGATGGGAGAACCTTCCAGAAGGACAACCATCTCTGCAGAACTCCACTAAACAGGCATGTATGGTAGAGTGGCCAGACAGAAGCCACTATTCAGTAAAAGGCACATGACAGCGTGCTTGGTGTTTGCCAAAAGGCACTTAAAGGACTCTCAAACCATGAGAAACAAGATTCTCCGGTGTGATGAAACCAAGATTGAATTTTTTGGCCTGAATGCCATGCGTCACGTGTGGAGGAAACCTGGCACCATCCCAATGGTGAAGCATGGTGGTGGCAGCATCATGCTGTGGGTATGTTTTTCAGGGACTGGGAGACTAGTCAGGATCGAGGTGAAGATGAACAGAGCAAAGTACAGAGAGATTCTTGAAGAAAACCTGCTCCAGAGCACAAAGGTTCACCATCCAACAGGACAACGACCCCAAGCAAACAGCCAATACAATACAGGAATGGCTTCGGGACAAGTCTCTAAATGTCATTGAGTGGCCCAGTCAGATCCCGGACTTGAACCCAATCTAACATCTCTGGAGAGACCTGAAAATAGCTGTGCAGCGACATTCCCCATCCAACCTGACCGAGCTTAAGAGAATCTGCCGAGAAGAATGGGAAAACTTCCCAAATACAGACGTGCCAAGCTTGTAGCGTCGTACCCAAGAAGACTCTAGGCTGTAATTGCTGCCAAAGGTGCTTCAACAAAGTACTGACTAAAGGGTCTGAATACTTATGTAAATGTGATATTTCTGTTTATTCATTTTAATAAATTAGCAAACATTTCTTAACCTGTTTTTGCTTTGTCATTATAGGGTATTGTGTCTAGATTGATGAGGAGGGAAAACAATGTAATCAACCACATGGAAACCATATTTGATACCATTCCATTGACTCCATTCCAGCCATTACTCAGCAGCCTCTACTGGTCTGCATCAATCTATAACTTTCAGGTTGGGTCATAAGGTTAGACATACTGTAGTGTACAATATTTATTTTCTGTAGCTTACAGTTCAATATTATTTTCTTTATAAAATCTAGTGTGCATTATGTTGGATGCTTTTGATAGTTTTGGCAATTTCTAACATAATATTCTACTTTTGTTTTGTGGAGGGGTACTGAAACAGACCCATTTTCAATTGTCAATGCAAGTTATATTTCTTGTGTAAATGTGACTTAAGTTATTGTATCAAACAAATGTATTTATTGTTTCTACATTATCCATTATGTTTGTGTATTAATGTATGTTTATGTCAATTTGTTTTATTTTTGAATACATGACAGATTTAAGTGTTTTTACCTGATCTGGAATGCACTAGGTAAATTACTTTTTAGAGGGACGTACTTGTTTTAGTAGCAGATACATTGGTATGCATTTATTAGCATTATATATCAACAAAGATTAATCTTAAAACGTTATGGAACCAATATGAGTGGATTGATTTAGTGTTCATATGTTGAACACAGCATAAAACACATACAGTTGAAGAAGTTTACATACACTTAGGTTGGAGTCATTAAAACTCGTTTTTCAACCACTCCACACATTTCTTGTTAACAAACTATAGATTTGGCAAGTCGGTTAGGACATCTACTTTGTGCATGACACAAGTAATTTTTCCAACAATTGTTTAGACAGATTATTTCACTTATAATTCACTGTATCACAATTCCAGTGGGTCAGAAGTTTACATACACTAAGTTGACTGTGCCTTTAAACAGCATGGAAAATTCCAGATAATGCTGTCATGGCTTTAGAAGCATCTGATAGGCTAATTGACATAGTTTGAGTCAATTTGAGGTGTGCCTGTGGATGTATTCAATGCCTACCTTCAAACTCAGTGCCTCTGCTTGACATCATGAGAAAAGCAAAAGAAATCAGCCAAGACCTCAGAAAAAAACATTGTAGACCTCCACAAGTCTGGTTCATCCTTGGGATCAATTTCCAAACGCTTGAAGGTACCACGTTTATCTGTACAAACAATGGTACACAAGTATAAACACTAAGGGATCACGCAGCCGTCATACCGCTCGGGATTGAGACACATTCTGTCTCCTAGAGAAAAATAGAACTGTTTGGCCATAATGACCATCGTTATGTTTGGAGGAAAAAGGGGGATGCTTGCAAGCTGAAGAACACCATCCCAACCATGAAGCACGGGGGTGGCAGCATCATGTTGTGGTGGTGATTTGCTGCAGAAGGGACTGGTGCACTTCACAAAATAGATGGCTTCATGAGAACGAAAATTATGTGGATATATTGAAGCAACATCTCAAGACATCAGTCAGGAAGTTAAAACTTGGTCGCAAATGGGTCTTCCAAATGGACAATGACCCCAAGCATACTTCCAAAGTTGTGTCAAAATGGCTTAAGGACAACATAGTCAAGGTATTGGAGTGTCCATCACAAATCTCAATCCTATAGAAAATTTGTGGGCAGAACTGAAAAAGCGTGTGCGAGCAAGGAGGCCTTACAAACCTGACTCAGTTACACCAACTCTGTCAGGAGGAATGGGACAAAATTCACCCAACTTATTGTGGGAAGCTTGTGGAAGGCACCCGAAACGTTTGACCCAAGTTAATGAATTGAAAGGCAATGCTACCAAATACGAATTGAGTGAATGTAAACTTCTGACCCACTGAGAATGTGATGAAAGAAATAAAAGCTGAAATAAATCATTATCTCTACTATTATTCTGACATTTCACATTCTTAAAATAAATTGGTGATCCTAACTGACCTAAGACAGGGAATTTTTACTCTGATTAAATATCAGGAATTGTGAACAACTGAGTTTAAATGTATTTGCCTAAGGTGTATGTAAACTTCCAACTTCAACTGTACAGTAGAATGCCACCATGGATGCCTTTATGTTTATGATTTAGGTGCAAATCAAGTCGTAAAGAAGCTGTGTGAAACAAACACCAGAAATCCCAACAGTGTTTTCAGTGTACCAACACAATGACATATTATAGAATTACAGGTTGAAAGTACACAAGATTCAGGAATGGTTTATCATTCAACTTAAGCACACAATGGAGCTTTAGTTGCTCCATAATATTAAGAATACAGGATAATATGACAAAACAGGTTCCATAGGATAAATACCACACACTTACCTTTAGAATATTTTCAGAATTTGACAGTACAACATGTAAAAAGCATTACAGCCTAATGAACAGTGAGCCTTAACAATTTCTGCTTTCACAAAGCTTAATTGAATAACTACTAAAATACGATATTAGAACCATCGAATCACACAATAGATAACCTTGATCAATGACTTGCCTTGTGCTGCTGTGGCTTTTATATAGATCTGCATACTGAAGGTTCTTCTGAGAAGATATTTATTCAAAGAGTCTCCTGTTCTGTGTTGTTCAGTCACTAAGCCCTCAAGTGAGGACACACTATTGTCTCAAAACCCCAGCAAAGTAAGTAGCTAAAAAGTAACATTGTGAAACTCGTGCTAGTAGGACTGTACATACTGTATAGGTTACTTAACTATGTTCCTTGTATTGGCAGTGCATGCCAAAACTTTACAAATCAATCAAGTGGGAAAGAAACTCTGTTGTGTTGATATTTTGTGATGATAGTCACAGGCATACACACAGTGACCCTTATCAGTTTGTGGACAATTTCTGGTCCTGTGGGTCTTCGCAATGCAAGGGTGACTTCCCCTGGGGCTACCCATACAAAAAAAATATATGCATACACCACTGTAAGTTGCTTTGGATAAAAGTGTCTGCTAAATGTATATTATATTATTTAATATAATAATAGTGTGCTGATTTTTTTTCAAGCTAGGCCTAATTGAATGCAATTTTGGTTTACCTTCGCTAGAAACCTGGTTGAACCTGTTTCACAGTAACAAAAAAGAACAATGGGGGGAAATTGGTAGTGTTGTGCTACTTCTCCTGGCTACCACTGATTGAATGACTCATTTTTGGGACAGTGGAGGACAGATTACTTTCTAAACTGAGGTCGAGTCTGTGGTAGAGTCATTGTAATTATACTCTTCACAAGCCCAAATCTCTCAGGACCTGCCCTGACAATTTAATGTCCCAGCCTGTGGCTCAGGTTTAAAATCTCTAATCAGGGAAAAGCAGCATTTTTTCACTGGGTAAAAATAGGTTGAATCAACATTGTTTCCACGTCGTTTCAACCAAAACATAAGAGTGTGATTACGTCATTGTAAATAAGATTTTTTTTTTTCTAAGGCCAGGCACCACAGGCAAAAATTGTGATTTTGCTTCCACCTGTCAATTTTCTGATTTGGGGATATTTAGCCTAAAATAAATAAATACTTTAATGGTATCATTTTATCCCAACTCCGTCAACTACACCTAGCATTAATGTCGTTCTTGATAGCATGTTTCATGTAGAACTTCAACCGCTATTTTTAAAGCTCTCCATGTTGAATCATATATCATCCAAAAGCATGTTTACCGGAGCATGTCGTTAGCTAGTCCATACATGGCTATATCCTTTGTTGACGTAGTGCTTCGTGCTGAAAGATTAGTAATTTCCTGACATCCGATTGGTTACTGGCATTTAAAGGCCCTTTCCGGCAACTTGATTGGTTAAAATGCCTCACGTGCCGCGCAGCTCTTCCTTGTTTTAAAATATCTCCCGCGAAGAATCAACGTAAAGAGACACAAAATTAGTAAATCTCGAAGAATATAACAACAGTATGTGAATACAAATAGGCGATCTCAGTTAGCCAATGCGAGAAAAGCAGTGAATGAAAGAAACAATATGCCTGATCCGCTGATCGAGGCAGTGACAGTACAGGTAGATGAGGAAAAGGAGGTAGCCCGCAGCAGCGCGTTGAGACGCAAATGAGTTGAGATGAAGATGCCAACTAGCAGCGACCAACCAGACAGCAGCCAGCCAACAGTGGCTTTTATTCCACGTCTTAAATAAACCAACTTGTACATGATTTGAGTGTCTAAACACTGGACTGAAAATCACCATAGACTTCACCAACCATTGATTCTGTAATTCGGTCGTGATAGAATGTGCAGACTGTGAAGGTGATCGTGATGCATTTAGGAAGAGTGTTTACACGTCCTCCCGGCTGCAGGAGTGCTCCAGGGGAGATGTGGCATTTGATATAAATGTGAGAATGGTTCTTCTAGCCCACGAATTTGGACTTGGTTATGCAGCTGTAAAGACAATAAGCAAAGTCATAGCGATTCCTTCCTTATCTCAGCTCATATCAGAGACATGAGAGGAGAATGACAGGTAAATTAAAAGGGAGAGTGACCCATTATTGCCAGGTGACTTGCTGTGTATAAATAATATGTATTTCCTTGCTCCAGCATATGTATTCAAAGTTAATAAAACAGAGTGATAGGAAAACATAACTATACAATAAGATTGTCACATAGGCCTACAGTGTCATGGGTCTGTAACCTAATGTGATTGGTGAGAAATTAGCTTTACGTAAAGTAAATACATGCTGATATGCTAATCTTTTGTCCTGCAGTGATGTCGACAGACATAAGTACTTTTCCCCCCACTTTAGTTTCAGAGATGCAGAGCGGGCTACAGTCAATGGAGAGTACTGCAAAGATCATTAGAAGAGCATACACAGATATAGACCCAGACATAACCGAGATGCTGTAGGGGGATACAGATATAGACCCAGACATAGCAGAGATGCTGTAGGGGGATACAGATATAGACCCAGACATAGCAGAGATGCTGTAGGAGGATACAGATATAGACCCAGACATAGCAGAGATGCTGAAGGAGGAGGAGGAAACAGATATAGACCCAGACATAACCGAGATGCTGTAGGAGGATACAGATATAGACCCAGACATAGCAGAGATGCTGTAGGAGGATACAGATATAGACCCAGACATAGCAGAGATGCTGAAGGAGGAGGAGGAAACAGATATAGACCCAGACATAGCAGAGATGCTGAAGGAGGATGAGGATGTCATCATAGACATTAATGTATCCTTCGATGGCACAAGAGAGGATTCACTTCCAACTACGGGATAGGTTTGTGCATTGGTGCTGGTACCAGCGACCCATAGAAAATGGTAAAGATCCACTCTGTCACAAAAACCTTAGAGGCCATACATTTTTTAATTGAGGGTGCACAGAAAATGGTAGCTGTATATCATAGGATGTCAAATGATAACGTCCTCAAAAGAATGTATCACGGAGGAACCCAGAATGCAAATTAATGTCAGAACTCTGTAATATGGTCGCGATGCCCCAAAACTGTCTTTGTGGAGCCACTGCTATAACAAATGTGATGAACAAATTGTGGATTGACAGCACTTTGGTGACACGAGCAATCAGAGAGGAGTTGTGAGAGCTGATGCTGCTTCAATTGAATGTGGAAGTGTAGGCGCAGGTCCCATGACACAGTCAAGAAAGTAAATCGGTACCAGCAACAACTCAGAGGGCCTTACATATGGGGCAGGCAAAGTTGATTCATGTTCTTCACATTTCAACTGCCGTAAAAAAATCCTTGTATGTGACAAATTGAGCAAAGTGATATGAGAATTTGTCCAAAACTGCATAATTGCCCAACAGACCAGTATTCAAAGCATATGCTCTATTGCTTGAACCAAATGTATTAAACGTGCTAATGTATTTGTAAAAGGTATATTTGATGTTTATTTGTCAGTTTAGAAGTGATACATGAATAAGAGTTTAATTACTGTGACATAAATGGTCATATTTATGGAAAGTACATTTTAATTGCATTAGCCTCTCTTTATCGGCCATTTTCTCAAAATGACATGTTCCCTGTGCGCCAATTCATTTTTCTCAGTCTTCAAAGGACGTACATTCTCTTTATTCCACACACAGGTTCTTAGGTCTTATAGTCAGACTTTTACAGAGGCTTTTCTTTTATATCTTGTGTTGTTTTGATTTTAAGTGTCATTAAATGTGTAAATATATGCAAAATATGCATCCGTAATACATGTGAATAGAGTTTTTTTTTATAATTCCATGAAATGACAATATTTAGATAAACTGATCTGTAAAAGTTGACCAGTCAGTGTCTTATCACAATAAAACAAAAACATTCTGCCTTGAAGCAATGTGTTGAAAAACAGATCCTCGTCATATCCAAATTAGCGCACATTGGCGGACGGTTTGCCTCATTTGCGTATTTTAATTTAAAAATAAATCAAACTTGTAATTTTATATAAATATTCATACACATAGCTTATATATTATACAGCGCTAAACTAATCCGCCTGACTCAAGTCATTTCACGTACCCCTGCTAAAACAGGAACCAGGTCACTCTCCCTGCAATAAAACTACCCCCCCCTAACACTATCTCCTCAGTTTTGCTGTCTTACGACTCCAGGAAACAAAGACATTCCATCGCATGAACACATACACCCAGCCATAGTAAACTGCCCTCTACCTCACGAACCCCTGACAAACATCATCCTAGAATAAACAACTCTTCTCTCCTGCTACTGGTCGGGTGACCAGAACAGAAGACTGCTGTGCACCAATGGGGGCTTCTACTCTGGCTAGAGCGGGTCCGCCTCCAACCCTACGGGACCATTCAGAAGACGTCACGACAAGGCTATACCTACTTTATTCTATGTATAAAAATGAATGTAACCTCTGCATAAGCTCTCTTTTTCACCTGACCCCTCATCGGGTTATATGAACTAGATCCGTGCACGATGTAAAACAAGATATCTTTGACCAATAAATGGCCTTTTTTGATACACCTGATTCCACTCTGTCCAGCGCCGTTGATTTGCATTCCCTCTCCAGTAAGAAACACTAACATAATACAATAATATATTTTATTTATGTATACTTTCAGCTGGTAAAGTTTCAGTTTGATGAGAGTAAAGAAAGAAATCCATATTAGCCTGTAGTGCCTGGCCTTAAAACTGACTTGCCTAGTTACATAAAGGTTGAATAAAAATAAAAAGTTTATTCAACTTGGATTGGATTTGAAAATGTAAGGGGATTTTGTCTTTTTTCAACCAACTTTGAACCTAAATCCAATGACATTGTGACCTTTTGGTCAGTTTATTGCATTATTGTGTCCGGGTTGAACGTGTTTTAAAGGTGGTTGGTGTTTGAGCCAATAAGTGATGAATACAGGGTCACCTCCTTCGGAGAATTGTTGTGTAACCAGTTCAGCAGCTATTCTTCAGCATTTATGTGTAGTACCTAGCAATAGAGCCGAGTTGCTGATTCTGGATCAGTGGCACAATCTCAGAAATTGGGGGCGGGTCATCACCATGAGGCCGCAATCGTGAGATTGCATAGCAACACCAATGAGAGGCGTCCTAACTGAATAATTGCGACTGTGTCGTAAAGATAATGTTTTGGTGAAGCTCTGTGACCACTGGTGTCCTCTACGCTTAGCTGCATTTACCCAGTTTATACATTCCCATAGTTATAATTTGCTCTGCGAACCACCACAATCCGAAGTCATGGCAGGTACTTTGGCACGTAAAGCTGTTGACCACCTTAAAAGCAAGGAGTTCAGAGAATATTTGATGAGGTAAAACACATTTGGAAGATCTGGAAGATAGCTAGCTAACGAGATTAATTTTACTGTAGCGACTAGCAAGCAAGCTTGCTAACAGACAGCTAAAATTAGCTAAATTAATGATTAAACAAAGCGAGCTAGCTATTTGTACATTCGTGTGCACATCTGCAGGTAGTGTAACGTTACTACAGTTAACGTTTGTTTGTGAAAATGTTTCTAACAACGTGTCCTGCTTGAAGGACGTTTAGCTTGAATGTTGTTGCTATCACCGAAGCTAACTAACTGTTAGCTGTCAAACTAGCCTACTGCTGTGTGTGCTAATGTGTTACCGGTGATGTGAGACCTATGAGTATTATTAGTTAGCCCAGGCAGGATGTGAGGTGTTGATTGTTTTTCACAAGGTATATGCATATCCCTCTAACCAAACTCATTTTGTGTTATGTCTGTCATCTTGGTGTCCTCATGGGAACTTTCAAAATAAGCACAGTAAGTACTCTCTGTTCATTGTGCAGGCTAGTTTAGTATTTGTCTACTAAAATCAGAATATTTTGGCTCCATTGACCATTGCAGATATACTCGTCTCTTAGGTAGTTATCGAGACTGTTTAATTGCTATGGCAGCTTGAAAACATTTGACACTTACAGTAACTTCGTTGCTCTTTATATTCCTTGTTCCTTAAATGTAGTTGTGTACTTCTATTCCAGCACTTCTGGGGACCTGTGGCCAACTGGGGTCTGCCCATTGCTGCCATCAGTGACATGAAGAAAAGCCCTGAGATTATCAGTGGCAGAATGACCTTTGGTAAAACATGATACTGAAACATAGCTAAGCAATGGCTGATGTCTAGCCATAGCCTAACATTAGGGACAGGTTTCTGCCAGGGATTGATAGTCACTCTTGTTGAAGAACTCCAGCGTCATTCTATTTCATTTCAGCAAGCCATGACACCCGCTATCACAGATTGTTCTGAAATAATTTCTGTAGTTAGAAACTGATAAGATTAGCATACCTGCAACATTATTTTTGTTAAAATGTCATTTGATCTCTGAACAAATTAAGCTTATTGGTTTGCCCCCAAATTGACCCTTTTTAAAAATGTATTTATGGGATTCACATAAAATGTAGTAAATATAGAACCCAACATCTGATTTAGACCCAACTTCTTCCTACCATTGAGTAAGATATAGGGAATCCAATTCATTATTTAGGGTTGCTTTTGATCATTTTATTGGATTCCTCATGTCTTACTCGTTGTTATGAATGATGGTCCAAATCAGATGTTTGGTACAATATTTATCAATCCTCTTTCTTGTGCTTTTTGAGTCAGAATGGCCCTTCATGCTTTCGTAAAGTAGAATTCCAATAGTTTAACATTCTTCGTTAAACCTCATAATCCTTTCCTGCTGTCTGACTCGAGGCAAGAAAATGTTGTGTTTTCTGATAAGGTTGTCCTGAAGATATGTAAGTGTCAAGTGGCTGTTAATTCCTTATTTATTGAGTGTTTTTGTGTGTTCTTTTCCCCCGCAGCTTTGACCTGCTATTCCCTCTTGTTTATGAGGTTTGCATACAAAGTTCAGCCAAGGAATTGGCTCCTCTTTGGTTGCCATCTAACCAATGAGACCGCCCAGCTCATTCAAGGATCACGACTTATCAAATACAAGTAAGCTCACAATTTACTGTACTGATTTGCTTATTTCAATGCAAAACCTTTTTTGGTTTGTACCCGCATTCCACTTTGGTTACAAAGCAACAACAACCTCCAAACATATGTGATTTATTCACTGCTCAGGTGGTTTCTCCTGTTAGTAACAAATTATTTGGGGTTCTTTCTTAGGGTATAATAGACTGATATTTCAATGAAGCCCAAATATATCTTTTAAGGATTTTTCCATATGAGAATATGTTGAAGGTTGCCATCAAATCAACTGAAAATGTATAACATGGAAGTACCGTACTTCATAACATAATTTGTTTTATCCATATCCATGATAGCATCTTAACTTCAATCTCTCATACTGTTTAACCATAGCTCATTGTCACTAGTTATAATGTCATATTGCATTTAGACTTAATGCTGTTCTACAGAATGTGTGTCTCCAGTAATTCTGATGGAATTTTTTTCTTCTTTCCAGCATGGAGAAGAAGTCTTCTTAGTGATGGACAAATGCAAAATATATAGTTTCATTAGGAAATCGGCATGGTTTGACCCTATGGTTTTTATGTGTATGACCATGTTTATCTCATTGCACACCTATGTAAAACTCTTAACTTAAAAAAATGTTAATTTAGATTAAACTGCTGTTGACGATCACCATGCCTGTTTCTTCCGGTATATAAGGTCAATGAATAGATTTGTTTTGCATAATGTTTTTTACGCACAAACTAATTAAATGGAATGGAATCTAGTGAGGCCCTGTTACTGATGGGATTCTTTTAAAGAGAGTGTCTATTACACAAATATTTACTGTTTATGTCCTCATTTTAATAAATGTGTTAGCAATACCCATAACACAATCTTTATCAGAATGTACAGGCAATAAAAGTTATACTCTGGTGTGTTGCCATGGAAACATTATTCCTGAATATAATGAATAAACCCTTATCTATGTACCATGAATTAAACTTCCTCTTACACTGACCATCATTTATAATAAACTGTCTGATATCCATGAAGTGGCTGATGAGCTTTTACCTTCATAATGACTGTTAACTCTAAAGCTGTGCAAGACCTTTGCCCATGAACTGCCCAATCAATACATTTGTTTATCTAAATTATTTATAATTTTTTTAAAGCGACTTTAAGATGTTACTTTTAAAGGAAAGTACACATTTGTATTGTTAACCTGGACAAGCAGACCTGATTTGACTTCTAATCATCAAACCATGAATGAGTTGAATGAGATAATCCATCCACCTGACGGATGTGGCATATCAAGAAGCTGATTAAACAGTATGATCATTCCACATGTGCACCTTGTGCTGGAGACAAAAGGCCACTCTAAAATGTGCAATTTTGTCGCAACAAAATGCCACCAATGTTTTGAGGGAGTGTGCAATTGGCATGCTGACTGCAGTAATGTCCACTAGAGCTGTTGCCAGAGAACTGAATGTTCATTTCTCTATCATACGCTGCCTCCAACGTCGTTTTAGAGAATTTGGCATCCAACCGGCCTCACAACCGCAGACAACGTGTATGCCGTCGTGTAGGTGAGCGGTTTGCTGACGTTAACCTAGGGATCTGTACACAATTCCTGGAAGCTGAAAATGTCCCAATTCTTCCATGGCCTGCATACTCACCAGACATGTCATCCATTGAGCATGTTTGGGATGTTCTGGATCGACGTGTACGACAGTGTGTTCCAGTTCCCGCCAATATCCAGCAACTTCGCACAGCCATTGAAGAGTGGGTCAACATTCCACCGGTCACAGTCAACAGCCTGATCAACTCTTTGCGAATGAGATGTCGCGCTGCATGAGGCAAATGGTGGTCTGACCAGATACTGACTGGTTTTCTGATCCATTTTTAAAGTTATCTGTGACAAACAGATGCATATCTGTATTCCCAGTCATGTGAAACCCATAGATTGGGGGCTAATTAATTTGTTTCAATTGACTGATTTCTTCATATGAACTTCAACTCAGTACAATATTTACATTTTTTGCATGTTGCCTTTATATTTTTGTTCAGTGTAAAACAAATGTATTATTATTATCACCTCTTCCAGGAAGGCTGCATTCTGAATGACCTTGATGAAAGGCAACAGTGAACACACTGCTTTAGTTACATGTACTGAAATATCTTTGAAATGGTACAGTATCTTCTCTTGTCATGATTTTATCTTAAATGTCTTGTTAATTTCTGTAATGACACTTGAGGTGAAGCTAGACATATCTGCTTATCACCACTAGGGCTACGGCGATCATGAAATTTAGTCAGCCGGTGATTGTCAAGCAAATATCTTCCGGTCTCATGGTAATTGACCTTTAATTAACATAAACACATTTAACATCTCCTGGCTTCCACGTATAGCCTACAAGCCACTGATGCAGACCTTTGGGACATCTACATTTTAAAACGTCTAATAAATCCATTATTTATTTTAGACAGGTCTAAAGAAACGTGATATGAAGAAAATGCCTATTTCAGAAGAACAGAACAGCATCCTCTGCGTTGTCCTTATGTTAGGCCCTGATCTGGCTTTCACCATATGGCTCAGGGGCTACACTAGTTAATTTAGCAGACAAGATTTGTTTAGAATTCCATGGCTTAATTTTATAGTATGAAGAATACAATTGAACATATCTGAATAAAATAGAAAGGATATTTTCTCCAAACGATTTTCTCCAAGCGACTCAAATGATGATTTGAAAAAAGTCGCATGAAAGGCAGACTTTTTTTGTGTGCAGACTGTACACACTTCATCAGTCTCTCATTCACAGTTTGACAAGACCTTGATAATGCCTAGAATTTCCTGGCTGCATCCATTTTGTGTGGCCATAATTCCCCTAAAAAAAATCTATGCCTTTTGTGGACAGTGGCCATTGTGCCCTTGGGCTGAGTATAATAATTATAATTCCCTTCTCCCCAATGTATGCAGAAGCACCTCTCACTCACATGGCTCTTTGTCACGTGATCGGGTCTTTCGCACTGGCTACAAGTGAAGACCGACACATCGGGGACGCAACTGCGAGTGTCCTTATCCAATTCAGAGGCACATATTGAAGCTATTGGAACTGTCCACATTTACTTTTCGTCAGCCAACAAGATAAGTAGGCCTAACGAACAGTAAAAGCACTAGCCTATGTCAATGTAGTAGTACAAAAGTTAACCAATTATATTCTGGTACAAGAAATAAATATTCCAAACATAGTCCAGAACAGTTGTGGGATGCGATATATCCCAAATTAAAGAACCACCATCATCAAAAAACCTTTTTTTAAGCAATGAGCATGACGCAACAGATCAGAACTTTTAGCTTAAAATGTTGATAAACTATTAGGCTATTTCTTCACATTATAAGCGCAGCAATGCGCACCCGGCAGTAGGCTATATGCACAAATGTTCCATTAGCAGGAAACACCACTCTCAAAATTGAACACAAATTTGATTATGCATGTTATTATTTTTTTTATAAAAGTGCCTGTTTATGGTTAAAATGACCTTCCCCTTGCTCACGTTCTGCGTGTGTATGCCAGTTCGGTGCTACACCCGCTGTAAAGCGGATTAATGTGCTTCATTTTCTTAACCTCTACGGGATGGGTGTCCCTAAACCGGGATGATTGTTGCTAATATGCGCTAATGTGACTAGAACGACGTTGTATACAACTGCCAACTTCCGGGACATAGACATGCCTTATAAGGGCAGAAAGCTTAAATTATTGTTAATCTAACTGCACTGTCCAATAACAGTAGCTATTACAGTGAAATAATACCATGCTATTGTTTGAGGAGAGTGCAACAAAAAATGTATCACGGCAACTGGTTTGATACATTAACCTCTGAAGGTAAATAATGTACTTACATTCAGCAATCTTGCTCTGATTTGTCATCCTGAAGGTCCCAGAGATAAAATGTAGCATAGTTTTGTTTGATAAAATAAATGTTTATGTTCAAATGTAGGAACTGGGGTCTACAGTTTGACCCCACTGTTGTCTTTGGCTCCACACCCACCTCGCCCTGCCATTTAGATGTGTGAAAGTTAGTGTATACGCTAATGATCCATCATGTATGACATTCCTGGGGGTGTGTAAACTTAAATGTTTTATTACCATAGCATTTTTGTATGTTCTCTATAGTTATGTACTTGAAATTGTATTAATTAACCAATTCGGCACATTTGGGCAAACTCCTGGCAGACTTGATACAAAATATTGTGCAGTAATGTAATTCTTCACTGGATAAGTATGAAACCTTGCACACACTGCTGCCACCTGGTGGCCAACATCTAAATTACACCTAGACTCGAATCTGAAAGTATGGCCTTTCTCTTGCATTTCAAAGATGAAAAAATTATAATAATGAAACACATGCTTTTTTGTTTGTATTATCTTATACCAGATCTAATGTGTTAAATTCTCCTACATTAATGTCACATTTCCACAAAAAAAGGGGGAGGATCCTTAATTAAGGCAAACAGCGCATACTTTTTTTGGAAACTTTTTCTAATCATAGTTGCACACCTCATGTAGTCTAGCCCATAGGCCTATATGTTTTGATAAGGTTTGCATCATAACTAAAGTGGCCAAATAAGCTGGGCATCATTCACAAGTGATAGGCTAATATTTCAATCATCACACTATTCTTGATTTAATCTTGTCTTTACATATACTAAATAAAATGTGTGTGAAATTTGTTTGATTTAGAATGGACCATTATCATGCACCTGTCTCGAAACGGGCAGTGGATGGAGGACGCTTTTCCCGTGGTTCATTTTCATGCCAGCAAGGTATGCTATACTCATGTTTTAAAGAGAAGCAATGTGCCTAGCCTATAGAAAGCTGATCTGATACTCCTCTTTTTAATAGAGGCCGTCACTCTGTTTTCTCACACAATTGCATAGCCTATAGAAATGTTGCTCAACATGAGCTCATGAAGTGTTTGATTAGATTTTCGATGACATTTGCATTGATGTGAGAGTGATTAGAGGAACAATAGAGTGCTGGGTACCAGGCAGTTAGCAAGTTTCGTAGGCTACTAATGACCAGCAGCCGCAGCAGCATCAGCGCTTGGAGAAGCCTAGTTACAGTGACTATACTGTCACGTTGAATTTGACAACCATCATGACTCGTGACCGTCGGTGTGGCAGTAATACAGTCACCGTAACAGCCCTAATCACGCCATGCATTTGCCATTTAATGTTTTGACTGGTAATAAAGTATCTATTAGAAATGTAAATTTTATTGAGTTCAACATAGGCAGTCATATCATAAATATTGCAGTATAAATACTAGTACATTTACTTCATGTTCACAATATGTGTTACATTGTCCGTCTGTGAAAGATTGCAAGACCGTTTTCTTCAGTTGGATAGGTTCAGAGCCATACATTTAGAAAGGTCATTTCGTCTTGAAAAATGGAGGCTCATGTAGTCGTAGAAGTATGCATCTGTGTATGTATATTTCTCTGGATATGTTTAATGATTTTGTTATGTATTAACTGATCATAATACTGTCTGTTTCCTAGTAAGTACATCCAATCAGGCTGAATTACAATATTTTCATTCTACATCTTATTATGGCTCATTGTTATTCAATATTGAAACTGTTTTTTATTATAGAAAACTCAGGCATTGGATAACTATGTTAATGCTAGCAGTAACATTTCATATTTCACTGCTGCAGTATCATAAGTATCATTACTGCTATGTATATCTGAATTATGTTCAAACATAAAGGTGCAAAATACTTCACAAAGCCACTATTTTGTTTCATGGAACACTCAGTAACAACACGCCCGCAAAAAAAGCCAGTTTCACAAGTCATCACTGGTGATCACAAGGCCGTTGGCTATCTGGTTCTCAAGAATCATCCCCTCCTCGTCCTCCTGCACAAGCAACGGAGAGAAATAAAATGATCAAACAAGAAGCATTTTCGGTCTTCATAACAATTGTTTTTCATACGACGTCTAGTAAATCATTTATTAACCTGTTAGATATTCAGTATATCTGCACCATAATTACTCAAATTATTAATAATCTACGATCAAGTAGATGGCGATTAGATGTACTTTATCCTCCTTGTTGTTTGGATTAGCAGAGATCACTCACCTCGTCTTTGGGAACGTAGTCTTTTTCTGTGCTTCTGTACGACACCACGTGGATAAGAGTATAAACTCTGAAAAGAGAAACAACACAGTGTACTTTTAGTGTGATTTCATCAAGACTCATCATAAGATAACTGAAACTAATCACTTGCTTGCATTGAGAGAATGTTTTAAACTGTAATAAGGCGCACAGCATTCTATTTGTCTTTCTGCCTTTTATTTGGACATTTCTGTCCTCTTATGCATGTTTGGAATGGTGGTGTTATCATTTTGTTATCATATATCATTTTTTGTTTGAGAAATGAGAAATGTTTGCCCACCTGTGGTAAAGCATAGCCAGGAACTGCACCACTAGAAGCACAGCGAATGACAAGAGGAACATCAGACTGAGAGGCTCCACCTTCAGGTATTCTCCTGAGGATGTGCCATTTGGCCAGACTTTCTGAATCTTGATACTAATCACATCATTTCCAATGGCTTGTAAAAAGAAAGTGGCCACAATCCACAAAACGTTGACGATGAAATACAGAAACACTGCCTGTAAAACAACAAATACAAAATAGGATGATTCTACGAGCCATGTGTGTTTAATAGAACATAGTAAATGAATAGTATAAAAATAGAAAAGCCCACCTTGTTTCGTAGTGACTTCAGTTCCCTTGTCACCTCCTCTTTATGAGCTTTATCATCAACAATAGGTGCGAGGTATCTCTCAAGCAGTTTCTTCCAAAAGTCGTGTTCATCCTGCCAAAATGCATAGGGAAACATGGTATGTATATTTGCTCATTTTATTGGAGCACATTGTTGCTCAACACGGTCTGTTCTTCAGATGATCACTCAAAGGGTCTGGTTCCAGAGTACTCAGTCAACTTATTGCTGAAGTCCATCCCAGGTCACAGATGTAGAGAAGACAACGTCTGGAGCTGCACCAGTAAAACACCAGGCAATACAATACAACATTAAATACAATATGAACGGGTGTGTTTTCACTCAAACATTACCTCAGTGAGTTTCTCCACCTGTGGGGCAATGAGGGTTTTCTCTACAGCTCTTTTTACCCTCCTCTCAAGCCTCTCCATTCGGTTGGTTTTCAGGATCCTCCTGGCAGCCTCGTTAAGGGCGTACTGCAGCTCTTCTAGCTGGCTGTCACTCAGCACGTCCTCTGGGCCCACTTTGTCCTTCAGCTCTCCGTTCACCGTGTCCGTCAGCATCATCACCAGCTCCTCACACACATCCTCCTGGTTCTTGTTTCTCAGGGTGTAACGGATCTGCTCCTGAAGGTTCCTTTTCAAGTTGGCGTAGGTCAATTTCTTCAGGAACTCTTCCTTGACAGGCTGAACCCAATCTATTGAAAGCAAATTGTGTAGAGGTGCTGTTGATTTATAATTCAACCTGTAGTTACATACTGACTTTTTGTATGTTGTAGGTTACAGCTATACTCTTTCATGTACTGAACCACCTACCACTTTGAGGTACAAATTCTCTTTCTTCCTCGGTGAAGCCACTATAAAGCGACCCGTCATAAAGCATATTATCATCTTCATCGTCATGGTTATCATCGTTGTCATCTTCAATGCTGGAATAGGCGCTCTCCTTTTTAGGAATGCTGTCAAACCTGTCAACACTGCTGTGAACAAGAGGATGAAAAGTTACAACAGGTAACAACAGGCCATCCATTTGATAGACGTTTGTTTTAGACAGTATATGAGCGAGGTCCTTTGGGCCTTTGTGAAATGTTTTGTACATGCCTTGTATCATATTCTAAGTCTTTCTTGGCTCTTTTGCGGTCTAAAAGCTCTGGACTTATTTCCTCACTGTTTTCTTCATTTGGGGCATTGTTTTTCTCTTCCTTGGTGTTGGGCGTCTGTTCATGCACCACTCGCTGGGTGACTTGTATGTTTGGATTGACTGCCTGCTGGAGTTGCTGGAGCATCAAGTTATCAGTCTCTTGGGTGACTTGTAGTTTCATATCCCAACAGCAAAGTTTGCAGTTTCGATCACAGAGAACATTCTGGGTCTTCTTCTGTTCTTTTTCCTTGTTTGTCTCTCGAGTGCCCCATGTGACAATGTGCATGTTCACCAAGGAGTAGATTGTGAGCAAGAGATAGCCACTGGGGATACAGATGAAGTACATCAGACCATAGATGATCATGCTGAACTCCTGGGGGTGAAGGATGGCTGTCACCAGGTACATGGCAGCCATGGAAACCAGGAAGAGGCCAGTTGGGGTGATGAATGTGCCCTGCATAGCCATGTCACCTGGGGAACGCATGAAATGAAATGTGTATCGTAACAGTCTGACTCATTTAACACCAGCCGCCACCCTTTAAAGGATTATAGGTAAGCTTTATCTTTGCATAAACAACTTGGTTCTGTGTGTTGAGTGAATGATCATGTGAAGAGTCATTGCCAAAGCTTACCGATGATGGCGAAGAATGATGCTAACATCAGAAAGGCGTACAACACGCTCATAATAGCTGCAATGGTGATCTGGGTATTTGGTTTTGCCAAAAAACAAATTAACAGGTAGAAAATTGGTGGGATGACTGATATGATGATGGACAGGGTTCCCTCAATTTTGAACACAAACTGAAAAGCACCTAAAGAGGAAGACAGAAAAAAGAGTGAATACCTTCCTGGGATGGAGCTCTGTATATCATAGCACATAAAAACAATACAATTTGACCTCACTTTTATGGTTTTATTGAACCAAAGCAAAAGTCATAACTGATGGGTATACATACTTTATACTGTTTGTCCTTTAGCCCTGTGCCCTAAAATGTGTAGTCATATGTAATGTCGTTCACCCAGCTGGCTCTCTGCCTGACTTTGAGCTTTTGAACTTACTGACATTTCGAAATACTTAACTTGACAATAGAATGTTGTATATCACCCAATCAATAATATAATAATCTTAGCAAAAAGAGCTATTTTTCATTTACAATCTGTAGAAACTATGAAAATAGAAAGGTTCAGCACTTTTGTGAAACATCACAGCACAGTGGAAAAATATATGGCAGCTAGAAAAAGTGGATGGTCTTCAGAGATAAATGGGAGGGGTTGAGGGTAGCTGAAGGGTGGGCCGAAAAACAAACAAAATAAAGCTTATGTCAAATATACTGTGTCCATGAAATGTTTATAGTATGAATAAACTGGAAGTAGAAGCCTAAGTATTTTAGTCCAGTAGTTTACTCCAATTAGGGAGGGGTGGTTGGGTTAGGGGAAAATAATAAAGGAAAATATACACTGTGTATTTTAGGGAGAGGGGGATAACTAGTCAGTTATACAACTGAATGCATTCAACTGAAATGTGTCTTCCGCATTTAACCCAACCCCTGTGAAACAGAGAGGTGCGGGGGGGGCTGTCATAATGGACATCCACGTCTTCGGCGCCCGGGGACCAAATATACAGTATTTACAAAAATATATATATGGGGGATTGGAATTGATACAGACAATTACAGTGATAGAAACAACAATCGATCTGCAATATTAAAGCTGACATACACCTTAATAAAAATAAAATATATAACAACTTGACTTAAGGGAAAATGTGGCACTTCAGTTCTAGTTACTCTAGGTCGTATAATGAGTATTGGTTAACAACATATAGACATAAAAGAGTGCGAACAATGAACAAGAATGAACAGAACAGGTACCTGCTATCATCAGAGACACAGAGGCAGGGCCGAGAATGGAGGAGCTGACAGTAAATATCTGGTAGAAGATGTATAGTCTGGAGATGGAAGAGTTCCTCTTGACCGTCTCATTGCCACTGTGCAGGAGGTCCAGGGTGTTGGCCAGAGTAGACGGCCCCCAGCGCCGCCTCTGGTTGTAAAACTCTTTGAACTCCTGAGGGGAGTTGGTGTAGGCGTCAGACGCAGCGTTGTACTCCACTCTCCAGCCCTGCTGGAGGAGCAGGGTGCACAGCCAGCGGTCCTCACCTGGCCAGCAGGAAATGGGAAGATTCAAGGAAGTGAATAGACTTATCAGGTCCTAGGACAGCTGCACACTTAGTGATTATCTCTAGGGAACACTTAATGAGCCAGTAAATATGTATACTCAGCAAAAAAACAAAACGTCCTCTCACTATCAACTGCGTTTATTTTCAGAAAACTTAACACGTGTACATATTTGTATGAACATAACAAGTTTCAACAACTGAGACATAAACTGAACAAGTTCCACAGACATGTGACTAACAGAAATGGAATAATGTGTCCCTGAACAAAGGGGGGGTCAAAATCAAAAGTAACAGTAACAGTCAGTATCTGGTGTGACCACCAGCTGCATTAAGTACTGCAGTGCATCTCCTCCTCATGGACTGCACCAGATTTGCAGGTTCTTGCTGTGAGATGTTACCCCACTCTTCCACCAAGGCACCTGCAAGTTCCTGGACATTTCTGGGGGGAATGACCCTAGCCCTCACCCTCCGATCCAACAGGTACCAAACGTGCTCAATGTATTGAAATCCGGGCTTTTCACTGGCCATGGCAGAACACTGACATTCCTGTCTTGCAGGAAATCATGCACAGAACGAGCAGTATCGTTGGTGGCATTGTCATGCTGGAGGGTCATGTCAGGATGAGCCTGCAGGAAGGGTAACACATGAGGGAGGAGGATGTCTTCCCTGTAACGCACAGCGTTGCGATTGCCTGCAATGACAACAAGCTCAGTCCGATGCTGCTGTGACACACCGCCCCAGACCATGACGGACCCTCCACCTCCAAATCGATCCCACTCCAGAGTACAGGCCTCGGTGTAACACTCATTCCTTCGACAATAAACGCAAATCCAACCAACCACCAACCGCCTGCCTTACAACAGGCCTAGAAGCCCTCAGTCCAGCCTCTCTCAGCCTCCGGACAGTCCGAGCACTGATGGAGAGATTGAGCGTTCCTGGTGTAACTCGGACAGTTGTTGTTGACATCCTGTACCTGTCCCGCAGGTGTGATGTTCGAATGTACCGATCCTGTGCAGATGTTGTTACACGTGGCCTGCCAATGCGAGGACAATCAGCTGTCCGTCCTGTCTCCCTGTAGCGCTGTCTTAGGCATCTCACAGTACGGACATTGCAATTTATTGCCCTGGCCACATCTGCAGTCCTCATGCCTCCTTGCAGCATGCTTAAGGCACGTTCACACAGTTGAGCAGGGACCATGGGCATCTTTCTTTTTCTGTTTTTCAGAGTCAGTAGAAAGGCCTCTTTAGTGTCATAAGCTTTCATAACTGTGACCTTAATTACCTACCGTCTGTAAGCTGTTAGTGTCCATTCCACATGTGCATGTTCATGAATTGTTTATGGTTCATTGAACAAGAATGGGAAACAGTGTTTAAACCCTTTATAATGAAGGTCTGTGAAGTTATTTGGATTTTTATAAATTATCTTTGAGAGTCAGGGTCCTGAAAAAGAGATGTTTCTTTTTTTGCTGCGTTTATGTCACCCTTGGTCTATTGAAGCCAACATAAATAGCTCAATAAACTGTGATAAAACGTTCTATGAACCTCCTGTTGTATAATCTAATACTCCAGTAGCATATACTGAAAACCAAGTGCTGTTGATGGGAGAATAAGTAAGTAGTCACCTTGATCATATTGAACATACTCAGAGGCTCTAGTTGCAGTGGTAGTGTATCTCTTGAGCACGTTGTCATCCATCAGAGCTGATCCCCTGAACAAGCTGAAGCATCCAGGACTGCAGAGGACTGAACCAAACACGTGCTCAGCTGTTTTCTGGAGCCAGTGACCAACAGCATACTCAAATTTCTGATACCACACCATTGGACCTAAAAATAGAAATCAATGCATGTCAGTTCAGTTATACGGTAGCGGAAGCGAGACATGTTGATATATTATCTCTCAGTGGTTATGGTTGGAATTGGATTAGGGGCTCTGTATCGTGGAAGTATCGCAGAAGATCCGCGGTAAAATGTCAACTTAATTTCCGATTGAGTCGACATATGCAACGTTTCCCGTGGGATGCAGTCTCCGCGAACGCGGGAACATTGCCTTTACATTTCACTCGAGCTATAACGCGGATCTTTCGCAACGCTTCTGTGATAAGGATAGATGCACTTGAAATATACAGTATGCTGGACATAGCCATGTCTGAGTGGATCCCCTAACTCTTTGGTAAAGGGTGTATCAACATCAGTTCTACTCACCCATTCCTGTAGGGTGGATTCGTCCGCATGCAGCACCCACATTGCAGTACTTCCGAAGTCGGTCCACCAGTAATATCAGAGCTGCGGGGTGGAAGTCTGTGTCTCCATCCAGGGCCATGATGTAGGTATTGTCATCAGAGATGTGTTTTCTCTTACTGTCATTGTCATGCTGTGGCAACAGGAAACTCTCCCCATCCAGTGATATGAGACTGGCACGGCAAGGATTATTCTGTCTCTGTAGAAGACACATACAAAAAAATCATACACATTCATTTAGAGAAACCATGGAACTATGGCTCGCTACTGATTTTTCATATTTACAGATCAGCTGTATTGTGGGGATAAAGGCAATAACATTGAAATTAGCATTAAATATATTACATACCGTTATCTTTTGAGGATTCTTGACATTGTATCCTTTCCATCCAAGCAGATAGTAGAGGTACATGATCTGAAATACATGTCAGATGCAAACTTATAACCATTTAATTTTCCTCAAGTGTGTTCATACTAAAACCAAAAAAAGCAATTACAATATATTTATGTTCTTCAAGAAAAGTCATTAAAGTATGTTTAAAAAACGTAGGTTAACAGTGGTGAAATCATGAAATACAGTAATATTGAAAATCATCCTACCCACCTGTGACCATCTCTTCTTGTTTCTGATGAGCTGTTTGTCTTTCAAATGGAAATACAGCATGTTTCCTTCTGGCATCACAAACATTAATCGCCCACCATAAGGAGTCTCAATAATTGACACATCATCAGGCTCCTTATTGGTGAATACCCTGAAATACACAAACATTACAGATTCATTATGAAACAGTCTTTTGGATTGATAGAATTCCCCCATTTATAGTGAATGCATCTTAAAGTAGAGCTTGCTTGTGCTCATTAACTGGCACTTGGTCTGGTTTTTATAGGGAGTAAAGTGCAAAGAAAAACCACTTGAAATGTCCACTTACCTGTAAACCTCTATGACCACATGAATGAGATCGGTCACATATTCGTTGATAAACTTTTTGTCCGTCTCTTTGTCTATCATGAATGCGTCATCTACAAATATGTGGCATTCAAAGTCAAAAACATCTTTATGTTCCTCTTTTGGGTCACCTCTGTACCGGTCCAACCTGAAACCATCAAGACACATGT